>NC_136953.1:13897965-13905465 GCF_949987615.1 Pollachius pollachius
CCACCACCACCACCCTAGGGGTCTCCGCGCCCAAGGACCACCATGACCCCACCGACATCATGAGCAGGATCTTCCCGCGGGAGAAGCGGGACGCGCTGGAGGCGGTGGTGAGGACGTGCGACGGCGACGTGGTGAGGGCCATCGAGCTCATCCTGCAGGGCTCCAAGGACAGCAGGCTGGCCGACGCGCCTCACCACCACCCCCACCCCAACCCCCACCCCCACCACCACGCGTTTCACTTCAGACCCGGTTTCGGACTCGCAACGGGGGCACTGGCCCAGGGAAGGCCCGCCCTGGTGGGGACCAACAAGTCGGCTTTCTCCCCGCTCCATGCACCTGCGTGCGCAACGTCTGTGGCGGAAGGCCTGTACGGCCTCGGCCCTCGGTTTGGCCTCAGCCCGCTGCGCCTGGCCTACTCCTCGGCCGCTGGGGCTGGTGGCGGTGGTCTCGCCGGTTTTATGTCGCCCTATGTGACGTCCGGAGGGATGCCCGGTTTCCCGGGGCTGCGACCCCCGCTGGACTACTCTTTCCCGGGCGTGATTCGAGATCTGTACCTGCAGAGTAAAGGGTCTCTGTGCAGCCCGTACAGCCTCCATCCCAACCACGAGAAGCAGCTGTAGAGACCCGTGGAGACGGGGTTTTAGATCGAGAAATTAGCTCAATAATGGGGGGCTTAAAAGTGCCTAAGAAAGAACAGAAAAGTATCTATTTTTGTACATTGTGTAAAGTTTTTTTTACGACTAATAAAAAGTTTTTTTAACGACTTGCATCTTCTGTTTGTTGTATCCTGCACTGGAAAACTCGCCTACAAATGCTTAAAATGCTGGGTTGATAAAATGTTTGAGATAAGGCAGATTTCATTAATTTTCTAGAGGCACGTGAAGGCTAAATATTCTGCAACGGAGAAACTAACAATTAGTTAGGAAACCATTTAGAAGCGGCCGTCCTCTCAAATAAATCAGGGACACACACTCTTTACCAATACTGCACTTGCTACACATTTGAATACATAATGAGACATAAGTGATGAGGATCAGCGAGTGAACGAGGGGACATTTTAGCGAGGGCAAGTGGACGTTATTGAATAAGACTCAAATCGTGGGTTGGAAGGACTGTTTTGTGCTCACACTGTGTTCCAGTCCACATTATTCTGACAGTTATCAACTCACTATGTCCATCATTCCCCGAAAGTATTTCTCATAGGATGATATCATCTTCCCGATATTTTCCTTTACTTCGCTTGGAGTGAGGAAACGTAATCTATATAGAGATGAATCCAGCCTGAAAAGAATGAGTGACAGTTGATGCTATCCATCTGATTGGAGGTCAGCATAGCCTGTATTAATAATAAAGAAAGTACCAAATCCATTTCTCTGAATCGATGGAAGACATGAAGAGATGTGAGTAGACCTGACTCTGTTTCCATGGTTTCCATGACTCTGCATGATGTTTGCGTTCACTTGGGTCCTCAAGGATATCACATTTGTAGGCCTACATTTATACACTAGAATATATTTGGGTGTGATAAAGAAAAAGCCTAAAATTCTACCCTACAAGAATATCAGCGAATAAATATGTTCTGATGATTTAATAAGGGCACTCAACGAATATACCACGGGCTGTGGTTAACATCCTATAGACTTAAATTAAGTTTTATGACAGCTTGCAGATTTATTGTAGTTTAGATTGCGTTTAGGCCTACTCTAGTGTCCCCTAGCGTCCTGTTCTGTCCTATCTCTGACGACCAGGTGTTTCGCCTCCCCGCCGGTGTTATGAACCACTACATCTTCCTCTGCTCTCATGTGCTGACATCACAGTAATAAGGCTGTTAAGCGGAGAGCTGAAACACTACTACTGCAGATAACACGTGGTGGTTTGTGGAGTCAAATCAGCACTACATTTACACTTAAAACGGAAAGATTTGATTATTTATGTTTTTTTTATTTTTTATTTTTTTATTTTCACTATGTATTTTGCAGTATGATAAACCTTCGATAGACATTTTTATTAAATTAAATTAAATTAAACTATTATATCCAGTTTTTTGACATGTTGAGATAGGCGGACGCGCCTCTCCTCGCTGATTGGTGGAAATAATCCCATGTTCACGTGACCCGTTGTCACGTGACGGCGTGTTTCAGGAAGACGCCGAGGTGGACGCTGGACTGGCAGCGTTACAAACCCCAACACGCTGAGTGAATAAAGTGTCCATAGCATAAAACACATTTACCACACAGACACATACACGCTGACACACACACACGCACACACATACACACATGCACACATGCACATAAACACACAAACACAGACATACACCCACCCACACAAACACACACACGTCACCTCGTTTTCTGGGGGCTCAATGCACTTGACATGCGGTCTTGCATTCTTGTGGTCCTCGCTTGTGCCCTGCCGTCCCTTTGCGTTGACGCCCGGAAAATCAGAGGGATATCTCTGTCCTGTAAGTGTGGTGTCCCGACATGGGTCGTGTATGACTGCTGTTAAACATATTGTACATGGTGGAGATTGTGCCTGCTCAGCGTCATCTCACACTGTATATGCATGCCACTATGTCAATATTCTGCATAACACATCGTAAAAGCATGGGTCATCATCCCGGTATGCATAATACAGGTCCTCTGATATAAATAACTGCAAGTATTGATTTCGTGTTTTAAAAGGCACCCTTTGCAACATGCCTATTTATTTATGAATGCCTGTTGAGGAATGACATTGAGCTGAATTAGTGATGAGCCACGTTGGGTTTGCAGTACGATAGCCCGACATCCATGGGTGTGGTTATTCACACAAGGTGTGTTTCTCCCTGCAGATAAGCGCTTCTACAGGGAGAGAAAGTCGTTCCTGTGCATCGATGGATCTAAGATGATCCTCTTTGAGCAGGTGAACGATGACTACTGCGACTGCGATGACGGTTCGGATGAACCAGGTGAGTCGTGGTGGAGGTTTCAGAGATCTGACCGGTGATGAGTGAGGGTCCCATGGTTGTAGTTGAGGTAACTGGTCTATCAAATGTGCCTCTCCAAAAAGCATCGCTTGCATCTTTTTAATGTGTTATTAACGTGTTACTCTACCTTATAAGGCATTTACATTTACTGCCAAACATGGTAGATACGTATGTTTCCTTCACATACATAGCCTCGTATGACTTGCTGGGTAAAAGTGTACTTATTTTTTTAGCAAAGAACCTCAATGTGTAGTGTATGAAATCAAAGACACCGAACGGTATCATCATTCATAACAATGGCGTGTATGTTGGCAGTACGTTATAACATGACCTCCATGGTGGTTCTCCCAGGCACGGCCGCGTGCCCAAATGGACGATTCTACTGCGTCAACCTGGGCTACCACCCCCAGTACATCCCCTCCTCGCGGGTCAACGATGGGATCTGTGGTAAGTCCTTCTCTGGTGACCCTCTGGTACACTGCCCGGTCTCACCTACAGCACACACGCAGACGTTGGCTCGTAGACAAGGATATTATGGACTGCTTTTTGATCGGCACTTAAACATGAGCAGACCGTAGAGCAACGTAAGCTACTTCCTGGGATATGTTGGATCCAGCAGTACTGCTATGTTATAGCAGAACCTATTTTGGTTTGCAAGGGGCAGAGCTACACCTTGTTTCCTATTCTGTTACGGAGATATATTCTACCAACAAAAACTAATTTGCGTGAGTGGTTGAGGTGTTCAGAAGTGGATTTGATTAAGTATATTTCTACAGTGGACACTCTACAGTGTATTACTGCTGGCCAGGTTTGTGTGTGCCAATTAAGCACTTATAGATTCCCGCTTCCAGCAACACGATTGGTCAGATATGACTTTAGATATTAAGTCTGATTTGTGAGACTACGTCCGTTGTTATTGGTCGCTATTGGTACTGGTGCTGCGCCAATGATTGCGACAAGAAGCTTTGGTTAATTATGTCCATCCACGGTATTGGACAATGTTTAGGCAATTCTTGGAATTGCGGTCCAACAATGTAAGTTAAAGGTGCATTGAGAGGGTGAGGAATAGCTTATAGCTAGTCCATGAGGTGAACTGGCACTCAGCCTCATCCATAACTCTGTTTCTCTGGGTGTTCTCAGCGAAACAGTCCAAAAGTAATTTCTAAACTAAGTAGGCCCATGTTTATTTATTTTTAATCGTTAGCTTTTTTAATTATTCATCGACTCCACTGGAGGGTATTAACCCAACTGCTTTTAAATAGCCATATTATTCTTGTATATTATTATCACATAATCTGTGTGGCAGAAATCACTCCTGCTCTGAGTTCATCACACTTTCGCTTACCCGGTTGTTCAAAAAATCCCAAAACAGTCAGTTGATAGCCATATCAAATGCATCATAAAGTTTTATTCTCCTAAAGCTATAAAACCCATCACTGTAAGACCCAGTCCCCATCTGAACCATGAACTGTGCTTTGACTCTGACTCATCTCTCTGTCCTATGGAACGTGACTCTGCTACTGTCCTCTCTCTCAGATTGCTGTGATGCCTCTGATGAGTACAACAGCCCCACTCGCTGCCTGGACACATGCAGGTCAGTCCGCCCTCCACGGTCGACTGGCACTTGTTTGTTACGCACAGCTCCTTCAGTTTAAATGTGCACTGTTCAGCCGAGATCTTCAAACACAAGCGGTGTCAGTGAGGAGTTTTCATTTAAAACCTGGCTTGTAATCGTTTATTTGCCAAAGGAAGGCGACTTACGAGTGACAATCCGATACAGTTAATGAAACTCAAGTATGCTCAATACTGTTTGGTTCTATCAATTGTTCTCTTGCATTTTGTTTCCAAGTAACGCCTCAACCGAAAAGTCTTCTGTCGTATTAAACTAAGTATCTTCAACCACAAATTAACATAGGATAACTAATTGGTTCATCACAAAGTAAATATATTCTATTGATGACAAAATATATATCCAGGTTATCGTTTAGTTTATACTAACAGGATGTCCTTTACTCTACTACTACTACTGCTGCTACTACTACTACTACTACTACTACTACTATTACTACTACTACTACTAGTACTGCTACTACTCGGACTACTGCGACTACTGTTACTACTACTACTTCTACTAATACTACAACAACTACTACTACTACTGTAAACTACAACTACTCGTATAAACTCGTGCTACAACTGCGGTTCCTACTACTACTATTACTATAAACTACAACTGCTTCTACTACTACTAGTATGCTACTACTAACCATACAACTACCAATACTACTACTATTACTACCTCTACCATCTCACCGTCTACCTAGGCATCCTTGAGCAGTATGCCTAGCCCCTACTTGCTCTTGAATATTCTGTATCTGAAAAATTAACTACTATACCCCTATGGTCATTATTGGAAGCAGCACATGCTAAAGTTAATGCTTACAAAAGATTACACAGACAGAGCAAAGGGCCTGTTCTTCATTTGCGGTCGGGAATAGTTCCGTCACATATTATTCCCACATTAAATTGAGATGATTCATCCTCTGCTACCCATTACAAAGGCGGGACGTTTGTTGCATAAGATTTGAATAGATTTAACCTTGGTTATTGTATGATTTGGAAATTGTGCAAATCAGACGTCTACGACTTGATTGAATCATTACCTCATCATAACCTTGAATAGTACTTTAAGATACATTGAAACGTGGGCTGCTAGCCCAGGGACGCGGGAAGTGGGGGTGCCCCCCCCCCCCTGGCGGCCCCTGGCTGTAACTGCAAGTGAGAAAGTTTTCTGAAGAAATCAATACTTTATTTTTTTGAGTATAATTTTATCATACAACATGATTTTTCATTAATTTATTGACATACACCCTTTATATGATATTTATCATATTATCCTTTCATTTTTATTTAACATTGTCTGTGTAGGCTGACGTAGGCTATGACGCACAACGCAGAACAATGATATGCGTGGCGGGAAAATTAAAAAAGTCAAGCTTGTTACAAGTGCAACACGTCGCAGAAAATATGTATTTCAGATTTTTTTTGGCCCGAAGAAGGCAAAACTTCATCAAAACACCAGCCGGTCATCCCATTCCCTGTCAGCAGCCCGCTGTCTCCCCAGCACCCCTGAGAGGAAGAGAGTTCATGTTCACAGACGCTATTGCTGCAAGACGGCGCCGGCACCAATGGTTCTATTGCTAGCCCCCGCCCTCCGGTCGAGCCTAATATCGACTGCGCCGGCAACAATGATGCTAACCCCCCTCCGGTGGATCCTAATATCTTGGCTTTGGCTAACGTGCAACTGCCAGCAGTCGCAACTACTAGTTATTCTGTTGGTGAAGAGCCCTGCCAGCCAAAGGAGTTTCACTTCCCAGCCAGGCGATCGGCAGGTGAGAACTTTAGCCGGTCATGTAAGGTTGGTTGGTTTGGCCAGTGGACGTGGCTACACCACGTGAGGGAAACCGGCACCGCGTTATGCTTCGTGTGCTGCTCTGCAATAGAGAAAAAGCTTGTCAGGGCAGACGGGATAATTAATGCTGGCAACTTCATTAAATGAGGGTTTGGCAATTGGCGGAAGGCAGGTGAAAAGTTTCGGGAGCATGAAAAATCTCGTTTCCATACAGAAGCCGGCGGCATTGAAAAGGACCCCAATGAATGCGCTTATGTCTCAAGCAGTAAGCTAAGGAGCATATGACCTCGCAGACTGTTTTGGACGGACTGGTTGGCAAAAAAAGAGCAAAGACGGACGGTTCACTTGACGGAGAAACCGTCACTTTCCTCAGAGCAGACTCTGGATGAAAATTAAGGCTTTCTTTTATTGTCACTTTCCTTTGTAAACCTTTAGAAATAACCTCCTGCATCCTTGTTATAACGCTGTGTATAATCCCGGACCGCAACAGCTTGTTGGCATGTTGTTAGTGTGTGAAATTCAGCACAGTATCAGCCCAGTTGACTCTAATTTCCACATTGTTTACTTGCTAACGTTTGTGAATAACAGTGGCTAGTTGGCAGAGTTAGTCTTTTTACACACCAGTAGAGTGTTTATTAGAGCGGAGCCCCGAATGTGACGTCACCCGTCATCTCATTATATAGACTCTCTCAGCACCCCCCCCTCGGACTGACTTCCCGCGTCCCTGTGCTAGCCATCAGTCAGCTAGTCCGACCTGGCTGCAATTCCACTGCTACGCCACAAGGGGGCACAATATCTCCATGTTAGAAAACACACGCTAGGCTTCTGGTCAGAGTAATGGCGTTCAACAGGGACGGGAAACTTTAACTGTTAACAGAATTATTATCACACAATTCTGGCCTGGGATTGAAATAGTTGATCTTATCTTATTGGTAGAATTCATAGTAGACCGTAGTGTGAATGTTAATGGCTGGTTACACAGGAATAGATGATAATAATATTCATGAATTTTTCCACTAAGACATTTCTGTTATTTACTGTAATTTGCCAATAACGTCCTTAGGGCAAAGTAGGCAGACATTGATTTTTCGCTATGGCTTGTCTTTCCGACAGAATGCGT
>NC_136953.1:13907965-13922983 GCF_949987615.1 Pollachius pollachius
GGTTCCTATCTATACTGTCCTCATATATGTATCGCTATTCATGGTGCAAAAATCTGAAAAAAAAGGCTCCCACTTTTAAAGGAAAACTTAAAAGTGGGAGCTTTAAAGTGGGGAAAACTGAAAGGAATTTTCTTTTTTAAACTTTTTTTGCAAATCAAAGTATTCCTTTAAGGTCTCTCACTTTGCATCAAAGTCTCCCGTCCGGCCCTTTTCCTCTGAGCGATCCCCTGGTCTCAGTCCCCCTCCGGTGGCCCTCCATCCACCCGGCCCTCCGTACCCCACTGCGGGCCTCTCCTCGCCTGACACCGTCTGTGTAGCCCTGTCCTCTCTGCCGGGGGCGTCTTGGCAGAACCGGGCTGAGGCGCGACCTCCGTTCCCAATGTGTCTGCGTTGACATGGCGGGTTTACCGCCCCCCCCTCGTTTGTCCGCTGGCCTGAGTAACGGTGTTCGACAAGTTCTGAAGTAAAGCAGAACTCTAAAAATAAGTTGTACTTAAGGAACCCACTGCTGGGGAAAGTAACGGGAACGTTTTCGACACTTCTGGGTTTCGAAGCGCTGGTGTTGATGATGTCATCGACCATGGCGGCGGTGATGTCACCGATCATGGTGGCGGCGCTGTGATGCCGCCGATCACGGCGGCCGCGGTGATGTTGTCAATAATGGCGGCGTAATGATGTCACCGATCTGTGTTGCGGCGTGGGGATGTCATCGATCATGGCGGCGGCGGCGATGATGTCATCCATCATGGCGGGCCCTGGCGCGCCATGATGGATGACAGATGTTACAGATTAGTATTTCTACGCCGCCTCCCAACTTGCTTAAGCGTTGTTGGCGCCGGACCGTGATTGGCTCTGCTCGGGGACAAACCACCGGGCGCCATTTGCGTAATAAGCCGCTCGCCAAACATTTTGTCGCCCCGGCGCCAGGACTGGCTGACGAGTCGTCGGTGCTTCACGCTGACGCCTGGCGCTCTGTCGGCTGGGAGTTCACGAGGTTCGTATTCTCGTGGTTCAGACTGTACTGCGACCCCGACCACAGTTCGTCATATTGTCATGGCGGCGCGGTGACTGATGATGAGATTAGATCAGTCAGGTTCACAATGCCGCGTCGTCCATCGCAACTCTTCCTGTCACATGTGAATCACACATACCATGTAGGATGACTTGATGACGTGATAGTTTCAGACAAGGTTCGAGAAAAAGCGACAACAAGCAATAACAACATTTAAACCCAATGTGCACTCTCTGGTACGCGATCGAAAGCGTACTCTCCTAAGCCCCCCCCTTCTCCCTCCCCCTCCCCCTCTCCCTTCCCTTCCCAATAACGCATTCCAGCAAATCGAATCTGGCTGTGCAAGTTGTGAGCCCCAGAAAGCTAACCATCCCTATCAGACCACAGCCAACTATATTACTGCGGGCTCCATTATTAATGAGAAATTCTCTGCAGGGAGATGTAAAGACTCTGGTCACAGCTTTACACACACACTCACACTCCCTCACACACACACAAACACACACGAATGTACACACACACACACGCAAACGCACACACACTTACGCATGCGCACACACATGCATACGTACACACACATGCATACGCACACACACATACGCACATGTGCATACGCACACACACACATACGCACACAAATGCATACACAAACACACACATGCATATGCACACACGCATACGCAAACAAATGGATACGCACACACACAAGCACACACACACACACGCATAAGCACACACGCATGCACACACACAAGCACACATACACACACGCAAACGCACACACAAAGGAGTAGAAGGAGGCCAGGTTAGCACCGGTTCCCGTGCGGTCATCATCTCTGGTGCCACGGCAACGGCCGCTGATGCAGCTGACGTTAAATAGAGTCTATAGGGCCCTCGCCGTGTGTCATGAAGCACGGAGACAGAGGGGTCGATATCGATGTGTGTGACGGTCCACTGATACACAGGACTGATTTGTTTTGATTTCAGTGACGTCCCGGCCAGCAGAGTGTGGGCTATCTGTGAACCTAAGCATTGCGGTAGAGAGAGAGAGAGAGAGCGAGCGAGAGAGAGTGAGAGAGGGAGAGAGGGAGAGGGAGAGAGAGAGACCCTTCAGTGTACGAACAGAGAGAGAGATAGAGAGAATGCAGCGACAGGAGAGAGTGATTTTCCAGCGCTAGCAGCGTTGTATTTCTCGAGGGGCCCCCTATGGTGGAGATGTCCAGGCGCCCACAGTGCCGTCCTTGGACATTCAGGTGAAGACAGATAAAAATAGACTTCACTGGGTTGTAAAGGTGCACCGGCCCTGCAAATTGGAAGAAGAACGAATGAGCTGTATGCTATATTATGAACAAATGGAATAATCTGTGGACACTGGACAGTGAGATAAATATCGATAAAGTAACACGCACAAACCTATCTAGTGTGTTGTATTGAACACGCCATATTTATATTGTATAGATATATACGGAGAAAGAGAGACACGAAAAGTACATGATTGTAAAATAATCCATATTCATTCATTTTGACTCCACTGATTCCAATGGCTCCTCCATGTTCCCCCCCACCACCGACCCAATGTGTCCACCGCTGACCCCCACACTCACGATCCTTCACCTCCTCCTCCTCCTCCTCCTCCATCAATTCCTACTCCTCCTACCCCCCACCTCCTCCTCACCACCTCCCCATCACCACCCCTCCCCCCTAATCTCACCTCCTCTCCCCTCATTTCCTCCTCCTCCTCCTCCTCCTCCTCCTCCTCCTCCTCCTCCTCTCTCTCTCCTCCTACTCTCCCTCTCCTCCACCTCCCCCCCTTACCTCTCACCTTACTTCCTCCCCCTCTCACCTCCACCTCCCTCACCTCCTCCTCCCCCCCACCACCTCCTCTCTCCTCCTCCTCCTCTCCTTCTCCTCCACCTCCCCCCCTCACCTCTCACCTTACCTCCTCCCCCTCTCACCCCCTCCTCCCTCACCTCCTCCCCCTCTCACCTCCTCCTCCCTCACCTCTTCCCTCTCTCACCTCCTCCTCTCACCTCCTCCCTCCCTCTCCTCCTCCCTCACCTCCTCCCCCTCTCACCTCCTCCTCCCTCACCTCCTCCCCCTCTCACCTCCTCCCCCTCTTACCTCCTCCTCCCTCACCTTCTCCTCCTCTCACCTCCTCCCCCTCCCCCTTCCTCACCTCCTCCTCTCACCTCCTCCCTCTCCTCTCCTCCTCTTCAGGGCCAGCTGAGGGAGCTGCAGAAGGTGGCGTGGGACCTCCAGGTCCGGCTGGAGGAACACCGGGCCAGGAGGAGGAGGGGGGAGTACGGGGACAACGGGGGCCCGAGGGCCCCGGTGCCTCCGCCGCCACCGGTTGCCCAGGACGACGCAGGTGAGGAGCGCGAGGCGGTCCCCTGAGGTTTACGCTCAGGGAACGCTCCGACCTCGGAGTTGTGCCGGAATGCCGTCGACTCCGGGTGTGACGTCACACCCGGAGTTGGAAGGCATTAGCAATAACTGTGCTAGCCGGGTTAGCCGCTGTTAGCCATGGTTGCCCATTGTTAGCTATGGTTAGCCATTGTTAGCCAGGGCTAGCCATGGTTAGCCGTGGTTAGCCATGGTTAGCCATTGTTTGCTAGTTTAGCTATTGTTAGCGATACCAGTTGGTTACTGCGCATACAGGTAGCAACGTCCACGGATAAAGTTGGACAGTACTGTGTGTAATACACAAATAAGTAAATAGTATATTATCACAGCGTTCACATCTGTTGATGAGCGTAGCCGTCATCTTGGAAGTTGCAGACAGGGTTGTGAGGTTCTTCCGACATCCCTAGTCGTAAATCCAACTTCAGGTGGCGTTGCCGTTGAAATTCCCGACTTCTGCGTTCAAATAGAATGCAGCCGTAATGTAAATGAAAGACTTAGGTGCTGGATATGGCGCGACTTTGAACAATCAAGTGATTTAGTGAGTGAGCTGGTGACTTACAGGTAAATCCAGTGCTATGGGATATAATTGGGCCTACAGCACAATTCAAGACCGCCATCTAACCAGTGTGTTAGACTGGGATTGGTTGGGAATCTGGGGCGGTTAAGTTATTAACAGTTAAGTCCACAAGGATGTGGATTAACTGTGCTTAAATCCCTGATGTATGGGGAATTCTAGAATATTTTAATATTAAAATGTGTTTGTGTGTGTTTGCAGGTGTGTGTGTGTGTGTGTGTGTGTGTGCGGGTGTGTGTGTGTGTGTGCGGGTCTGTTCTGGGGGAAGGATAAAGTGGGAGATACATTTTTAAGCCAGAAGAAGAGCAGATGATTGAAGTGATGTATCTAAGGAGGTCTCAACACCAAAGGGATTGCTGGTTCAATACTCTGTTTTGCCTGCCTGTGTCTCTGCGCAAGGTTTCTTGGACGTGTGTGTGTGTGTGTGTGTGTGTGTGTGTGTGTGTGTGTGTGTGTGTGTGTGTGTGTGTGTAATTATGAGGCTCTGTGAGTTGCCACAAAAGTAGAAAAGGGCTTTTAGAAATGCAGTTCATGGACACGTTTTATTCCAGAGACCTTGAAACTGAAGACATCTCCTTCAGTATTACTGTACCGTAGTTTTAAGTACAGCAATTATTCACGCGTTTTGTAGGTGGTTCATGTTCGTGGGCAGGGAAAATTCAACAAGCAAACCTAATGCATTTACGATCCAATTAATTCCCATGCTGTGATACTCATCTATAATTAGTTCAGTGAATTACCGTTGAAGAATTTGTACGGGAATCGTCAATCGTCGTAATAATAATAATCACCCTCGGTGACGAGGGTTCTCCCTAGGGCTGTTTTTTTTTATGCCAGCTCTGTTCTTGACTGTCGGCTCGGTGTGTCATGTGCGTCTCACTGCCCACTCCTTTCAGGCCTCGCTGAAAGCTTAGGTGACACTCTGCAGTACGTGAATGAACCATGAATTAACATGAGTTAACGCAGTAATAAGCATTATTATGTAGCTTCAGCACAGGGCTAGCATTAAAGCTATGCTATTAATTCATGTAGAATTGAATACCTTAGTTAACATGAACACCATGTTGAGTAGAAATTAGACATGTTAGTTACCCGTGGACAAACTATTAGTAAACGCTTAACTACATTAACTAATGTTAATTAACGGTTAATTAATGGAGCCTTATTGGAAAGTGTTACCAAAGTTTTGAACAAAGAAAACAATTAAGGAAATGAGGTTGTTGACAGCGGCGGCGGCTCCATCCATCACGCTCCCCCACGGGGTGTCACCTGACCTTCTCTAATGACACACACACACACACACACACACACACACCCCCCGCCGTGTTCCCTGGTGTGCGGTGTCGACCTCGCCGCCGCGACCGCTCAACCCCGAAGAGCCATCAATTTTCATCGTTGTGGCAACGCCCCGACCGCATCCCGGCCCCCGTAGCTGTACATCAAGGGGACTCTGGGGACGCCATGCGTCGCTAACGACTGGGCGTGCGTGCGTGCGCGTGTGTGTGTGCATGTGTGTGTGTGTGTGTGTGTGTATAATTGCTTGTGTATATCTGTGTGTGTGTGTGTGTATGTGTAAATGCTTGTGTACCTGTGTGTGTGTGTATGTTTATAATTGCTTGTGTATATGTGTGTGTGTGTGTGCGTGTGTGTGTATGTGTAAATGCTTGTGTACCTGTGTGTCTGGGAGAATTAGTGGTGGTTCATGGGTCTGTCAGGTTCTACAGGTACAACGAATGGTTGCTCCCCCCCCCCCCCCCCCGGTTTATTCCGATAAACAAGAAAACATAAATAACGCGGAACTACGCTTGACTTCGGGAGGAAGTGAGCGCAATGCTAACCAGACACCGCACGTTTCTTTCATTTGCCTGCTTGCAACTCGGGCCGTTATGCCGTTGGTTAACTCCCGGGTCAAAGTGAGTTAGCGGCGCGAATCCGTCAGCGTTGTAAATCAACAGTTTTACGCCCCCCCCCCCCCAGGGGCCGTTAACGGTATTGCCCAGGGAGGGGGGCCACCCCGGGGGGGGATCAAGCACATCGTGCACATTTTTAAATTTCATTACTGGAATTAAACATCGCACACTGCCTTCGGAGGGGATTGGGAAAGGGAGCGAAAGGCGATCTGGTTTATAGATGAGTGAAAATGATATACGAGCAATCAATTTGGTTGGGTTTAGTGTGATGGATTGCGTTCTCGCGGGTGACGGCTCTGAAGTTCTGCAAGTTTGTTGGGGAAAGTGAAACAATTTTCATCAGCGGCGATGTGTATTTACAGTTAGGTGTGTTGTTTTGTCTCCCGCTTGGTTTAAATAAATCATCCTCAGACTCTTGAACGTTTTGTAATGGCAGCGGGATAAACTGCAAGTTACATCAGGGTTCTGTTTTCGTTTTAGTTTTAGGGTTTTAAATCCTTTATTTTTTATGCTTCTGACCTTTGCCGAAAAGTTTGTTGAGGCTCATTGTTTGTGGGGGTGGGGTGACGTTATGGAGATGTAAGATCTCTGAGTGCTTTATAGTGTTATCTCATGCTACACCAAAGTGTGCGTCAGTGGCTCAGGAGATAGTGTGTTGAGACTACTGAACATGGTGTTCATGTTGGCTGAGGTATTCATTTATAAATTATTAAATAATGTAGCTCTAACCCTGATCCTTATGCTGATGCTACATAATAATGCTTTATTCTGCATTAACTAATGATTATTCATGGTTCATTAATGTACCCTTACTGTTAAGCAGGTTGACTGGCAACTGGAAGGTTGCTAGTTCGATCCCTGGCACACTGCTAGCTGAGTGTCCAGGGGTCCTTCAGCAAAACAGTGTGTGAATGTGTGTATGAATGGGTGAATGTTCGCCAATAGAGCGGCGAAGTCACGCCCCTTCCGGTAGAGCCCATGGGACCTATGAGATCGAAAAATATGAATGGGTTTCAATGGAGAGAAAGTAATTATTTTCTGGTCCCAGTCTTTATATGCCCCGGATTACACATATGTTGTTTGTGGATTTAAATGATAATTTTTCATGTCAAGAGTTTGACCGTTTATTGTACAATTGTTCAGTTAAAGGCTGTAGAGAAAACACAATGAGAAAGACTACATGTCTCGTATGTGCCATCACGCTCCCTGCGACTGGCGTGGACAAGACCGACAATCTCCCCATCTGCATAACTGAAACTCTCCACATGCCCCAACTTATAATGGTTTTCACCTCTTTTGATGCTTTTATCCTCCCCTTGGAAAAAACCTAACATTATCAAACTCAAAAATGTTTAGTTTTCTTTGCATGAAAAATTATCATTTAAATCCACAAAAAACATGTGTAAGCCGGGGCATATAAAGACTGGGACCAGAAAATAATTACTTTCTCTCCATTGAAACCCATTCATACTTTTCGATCTCATAGGTCCTATGGGCTCTACCGGAAGGGGCATGACTTTGCCACTCTATAACTGTCAAGCGCTTTGAATGGCCGCTGGTTAGGCAAAGCACTATTTATATGCATTCCATTTACCATTTACCACACTCATACCTTGAACCACCTACCCCTCCTCACTTCATAACAGGTCATTATTCTAGCTTTAACAAGCCCCATAAACCCCCCTATTCCACCGTGCTCACGCCACTTAAAGGAGCTGTATGTAATATGCAAGAAGAAATGGCAGAGCCACCGATTGGCTGTTAGTGAGGGGAGGGACTGTGAGGCTGTGTTCTGGTTGGCTGTGCCAGCTCGCCTCGTTGGGATTTCAGTTTGCTCACGGCTCATCTCCGACTGACCGGCTCTTCCGTTGTTTTGTGATTCTGTCTTCTATGTCGATGTGTGTTCCATGTTATTAGGTATGTATGTTATGTCTTTTGGGAGGCCCCGTTTGACTGTTTTATTTAACTGAAAAAGTCATGAGGGGTTGAATTTTCCAAGGTTTTTATTGCGGACTAGTGGGAGGCAGCCATTCATTTCCGTACCCTCATTGTGCCGAATGTGGATATTTTCCGATGCTTGTGGCGAAACCAATTGCGTTGTCCATTGAAGTTGAATCTTACCCCTCAAAACGTCTGTGTGCAAACCACCAAACCAGCACAATGTCCAGATTGTTACCGTTGATGGAAGGGAGGGAGTAGGAGCTGTTTTGGTTTTAAAATTTTGCTCTCTTATGCCCTTTTCTGCTCTCTCTCTCTCTCTCTCTCTCTCTCTGTCATTCTGTCAGTCATTCCATCAGTCAGTCAGTCAGTCTCTCGCTCTCGCGCTCTATTACTTGTTTTCGTGTCGAGCGTCTTCAGATGCTAAGAGAAGCGATTTTTAACATCCATCCATAGGCATGATGGATCTGATTGCAGTTCTCATCACCATAGCCCCATGGAGGTCCAGTTATCGTGGTGCCCTTGAAACAGGAAGTGGCAGAGCTGTCTAGTGGAGCGCTGTCTCTGGAAGAGGACTACAGGGTACTTAAGCAATTACCCATATTGCCCGTCAGTGTTACAGCGCCAGATTTCCTATTGCTATTTAATGAGCCGTGACTGTATTAAAGACAGATACACACACACAGACACACACACACACACACACACATGCACACGTGCAGACACACACGTGCACACACACACACAAGCGCACACATGCTTTATTTGTTCTCTTTTTGAAAATTTTAAACATGCAAAAGAGCCCCCTAATGAAAAGCCACTAACTATGTAAAGACGGGAGAGTAATCGTGGTTGATCCCATTCAGTCTGGGAGGGGGTGTGTGTGCGTGTGTTTGGGGCAGTGTGTGTGTGTGTGTTTGTGTGTGTGTGTGTGTGTGTGTGTGTGTGTGTTTGGGTTAGGGGGGTCTGTTCCAGGGGGGGATATGTCATTGTGGTAGAGAGGACACAGACACACAGACACACACACAGACACACACACACACACAGACACACACACACACACACAGACACACACACACACACACACACACACACGCACTATCAGATAACGAGCAGGGCCCATTAGGTTCTGGATTAGCATCTCCTTCGGCCAGTCACTAGCTAACGCTTACCGCCTTAGCTTCAGGCACTAAGCGAACACAGGCAGCACCGGTGTAGCTCTTTAGCTCCTGAAGCTAGCTGCTGGATGGACGCACTGTCTGTCTTTTCCCTGAAGCCCTGGTCGGGCGACCGGTCTCCAGGTCGCCCACAATAGAGAGGCACGCACGCACGCACGCACGCTAGCACGCACAAACACACACACACACACACACACACACACACACACACACACACACACACACGGCTGCGTCCCCCTAGGTGCAGTGTCAACACCGCACACTGCGACCGCTCAGCCTCCAAGAGCCGTCAATTTTCATTGTCGTGGCAACGCCCCGGTCACCTTCCCGGGCCTCCATCGCTGTACATCGCGAGGACTCTCAGGACGCCATGCGTCGCTAACGACTAGGCGTGAAGGGGTGTGTGTAACTGCTTGTGTACCTGTGTGTGTGAGGGAGAGTTAGTGGTGGTTCATGGGTCGTGCGGGTTCGACAGGCACCCCTCTCCTTCCCCCACACACACCCACGCCTCCCCCATCGGCGGTGTCTTCAGAAAGCACTTGTTTACGCCAAGGTCCTCATTTTTCGTTTTATTCCTCGTCTTTCTAACGATATTTGTTTCGATCTATTTCTGTATCTCTCTCTCCCGCTCTTTCTCACTCTCTCCCGCTCACTCTCTGTCTCTGTCGCTCTCTCTCTCTGTCTCGGTCGCTCTCTCTCTCTCTCTCTCTCTCTCCCTCTCCCTCTCCTCTCTCTCTCTCTCTCTCTCTCTCTCTCTCTCTCTCTCTCTCCATCCATCTCTCTCTCTCTCTCTCTTAATGGCCCCAGCTACAACAGGGAACAGAGTTCACCTTGCGTTGAGGAGGTCTCCCAGAGTTCACTCATAAGCCGTCGGTTGACCTGATTATTCTCCCCCCCCTCCTCAGTCTCCTCTCGGCATCGCCTCCTTCTCGTTTCAGTTTAAATATCTCCTACATCTAATGAACATGGCTACTTTGTTCCTCTTAATGGGCTTCTTCTAACCCAATTAGTTGAACATTTGGGAATGCTTATAGATAAAATTTGTATAGATATGCACCCAGGGAAGAATGGGTTAGGTTGTTGTCGTTTAAGTTAGGAGAAGTAATGCAAGGATGGGTTTTTGGTTTGAATGTTGGGGAACACTTAATTACAATTAGTTATCAGTAAAGTAACGGTTAACTCATGGTCTAGTTATCATTTGGAAATGGTAATTTATTAATTAATGGATGAACTTATGGTGTTCATGTTAACGACGTGTATTAATGTATACATTATGTAATAGTGATAGGGTTAACCCATAACCTTAACAGGATCTACAATGCTGAAGCTATTTAATAATACTTATTACTGGATTAACTAATGTTTTAAAGGTTAGTAAATATTTTAGAGGTTGAAATATTTGGGCCATGAAACATATCATGGCCCAAATAATATCGATAATATCGATAAAAAAAACATTATTTCATAGTTTTTCATCATTCATACATTCATCAGACATTTCTGCCCTTGATCGCAGTATCGCATGAAACGACAAACTTGCATACAAATACAAATGCTATTCACAATATACGTGAAGGAACGGAACTCCTGTCGCAGACTTCAGTGTCTCTGTTTCGTCCATCTACTCTTACGGATTCAGGAGCAGAACAACGTATTCAAATATAGGGCCGGCATGCATAATGCTACAGCGGCCACTTTGCATACTGACTTGCATACAGAGAGTATTCATAAGCTGTTTAAATAAACCGATTGTCCGACTCTGCTTTATATTTCAAGGGGAAGCGATGTGGCGGTAGAACAAAAATAACAACCGAAAATCATATTAGGATTTCAGAACACATTTATTCCCTGAGGTTGGACTCGGCTAGTTTTTCAGGTATGCTGGCTGCACTGTAGAAGACTTACTGTCTGCTGGGTAATATCCGGACAAAACTGCCCAAAACCTGTTCCATTCCGATCCATTCTCCCCTCAGCCTCCACAAACTCAACGTTTTCAATCAGAGACCGAGGGAACCAGTAGAGCGGGATTCATTAGAGAGATAGCAACCACACCGTACAAACACACTCTATAAAACGATATGAAGCGTCTAAACACAAGGCATCTTTCCAACAAAAACTGGGACAAGCAACCGTCTGCACGTCGGTTTGGTTTTTGTGGGTCCGCACTAGTCCACCGCTGTCATCCCATTTGTCCTCCGTGTTCCCCTTTAGGAGCTGAGTACCGGCCATTGCCACGGTAACGTGGGGTGTGGGTGAGCGATGGGGTCCATTAGTAAAACACAGCCAACTATATGTGCCATCGGTCCATGGAGGCGTTGTCTCCAACCTCTATTCCTCTACCCCCCCCCCCCCCCCCTGCGTTTCTCTCTCTCCTCCCTCTCCCTCCCTTGCACTTCCTTCTCCTCTAACTCCTCCTCAATTAATTTTCCACTTCCTCGTTTTTTTCTCTCTCCCTCTACTTCTCACCCTTACTTTTTTACTCCTATCTCTCCCCTTCTTCTCTCCATCTCCATCTCTCTCTCTCTCTCTCTCTCTCTCTCTCTCTCTCTCTCTCTCTCTCTCTCTCTCTCTCTCTCTCTCTCTCTATCTGTCGCTCTCTCTCTCTCTCTCTCTCAGCTTTTGTCTCACCCATGCTTTCGCTCCTATATATTGTACACATACATCGCCGGTATATTATCCTTTATTATACCTTGTGATAGAAGCAGTTCCCTAAGTTGACATTTTGCCAACCGCTTTGACAATGTAACCGTCGGTTATGTCCCATGCCAATAAAGCTCTCTTTGAATTGAGAGCTGCGCGCAGAGCGAACTAGACAGGTAGGCAAAGTGCGGGTCGGGCTGCCAACGTCTAGCGTCACGGCGGGAAAGCGCTCGTCCTCCAAACAAAGGGAAGCTATCGCTCACGGCGGCACGATGCCGCGTGTACCGCACACAAAGAGGAGCTAGCGTTCCAAGTGGAACGCTAGCTCTAAACAGGGTCGTGCTCGCTAACACAGAGCCATCTGCAGATGGCTCTGTGTTAGCGAGCGCGACCCTGTTTAGCGCTAGCTTTCCACATGGATGCTAGCTCTAAACAAGGTCGCGCTCGCTGACACAGAGCCATCTGCAGGGTGACGGTCTTCGGTTTCTCCTTGTCCTTTTCAAAGATAAAGTCCGCCCGGTGGGGCTGTGTCCTGGTGCCCCCCCCTTAGTAAGCAGCTCCGCCCGAACGCTGAGAAAAGGCACATTTCGCAATTAGCCCCACTGTAATTACCCAAATCACGTACAGCAAGGTAATTGCGGCGGAATGCGCAATTAGCATTAAGTGAAGAGCTTTTCTCCCCGGCCTCGAAGGCCAATCAGCTCGCCCGCTTTTCGGCGCTCCCGGTCGATGGCTTAGAAAACGCACACAAGAGAACTTCCTCCCGGTACCGTGTTGGTGAATGGCTGGGGTGGATGTGCAGGAGGAGGAGGAGGAGGTGTGATGTGGGTGGGAGAAGGATGAGGTGCGAGGACGGGGTGGGGGGGAGAGGAAGAGGTGGGAGGAGGAGGGGGAGGAAGAGGTGGGGAGGAGGAGGGGGAGGAGGAGGAGGAGGAGGAGGGGGGAGAAGGAGGAGGAGGAGTAGTCGTGGTGCTCCTATTCTTTTTTTTTTCACACCCCTTCCACCCTACTCCTTTTTTATCTGCCAGTGAATACGCAGCAAGAAGAAGAGGAGGAAGAAGAGGGAAATCACTGTCATGCAGCCGTTACGGCACAAAGCCTCCTGATTGCACTTTGGACCCTGACAAGCTTCTCTCTCTCTCCCGCTCTCGCTCTCATTCTCAATCTCTGTATTCCTTTCATGATCTTTCTCTCTCCATCTTTCACTCTCCGTCTCTCACTTCTCTCTCTCTCTCTCTCTCACTATCTCTGTCTCTATTACTCTCTCTCTGTCTGTCTCTCTGGTGTGCTCTTTGTCTTACTCACTCACTTTTACTCTCTCCCTCTCTCCCTTACTATAAACTCTCTCCTCCCCTCCCTCCCTCTCCCCCCTCACCCTACAGGGAGACCAAATGTTCTTGCACAGCATGACTGACTCATTGCCTGATTGCCCAAGCACTGGGCTTGGAGCTCCACCACCTTTTCAGCATTCCCTCCTTCCCCGCCTCCTTCTTCTCCCCACCCCTCCCCCCTTCTCAACCTCCTCCTCTTCAACGCATCCCTTAACTCTCTCCCTCTTCCCATTCTTCTGCATTCTCGTATTCCTACTGCTTCTCCCTCACCCCCACCACCCTCAACTCGCACCCCCGAACCAGCTCCCTCACTTTTAAATCCATGTGTTGAATCATTGAATTCTCTCGACGGTTTAAAACAGACAGAAAACAAGGCGAAAAAACCTCATTAATTCGGTGTACGTTAGTGCACTTGTCTACTTGTGTGTGCGTGCGTGCGTGTATGCGCGTGTGCGTGCGTGTGTGTGTATGGTGCGATGCCTCCGTTATTGACATCTGCGCTCGGTTTCTATACGCGCGCCGCGTCCCAGACCTTCCATAACCGCTCCCGTCTCCCCCGCCCCCCCTTTCTTCTGTCCTCCACAGATGTCCCCGACCCGAACACGGACAGCCGCCGGCGCGTTCCGCCTCTTGGACGTCGATAACGACGGCAGGTAAAATACAACCCGACGGGACAAACGACGTCAAGCGGAAAAAAAACAACAACCTCGCATGTTTTTCTTCCTTTTCTGTTCAACGTCTACTTCCCAGTTTTGTCTCCGGCTCGGCTTTGCTTTCCCTTGCTTTTGCTTGTTGTTTTTCCACGGCTGATGAACGGCCATGACCCCCCTGGCCTCGAAAGTATCTGCCCGCAGCCCCCGTTATGTAATTCTCACCTGGGTGCTGAATGCTAGGCCTGACCCCGGAGCTATTACGCTATGTTTCACCTGGACTTTTCCTTTTGAAAAGTGTGCGGATGTTATCCTATCCTTGACCCTCCACCACCACCACCACCACCAGTATACGCTCAAAGACATTGCGGGAGACCGATGCTGTGTACATGTTGTGTGGTTGAGTGGTTGTGTTCATACAGCCGATGCTGGAGTGAATCCCTATGGACGGCATCAATCCACATGATTGTACCCCATCGTTTTGCAGGTGTGGGACGCAAGGGGGGGCGGCAGGTGAAGGCGAAGGGTTGTGTGCCGGGCATGACACACCCACGGGCTAGCAGAACAGAAGCCCTCCCTCTGCTCTCTCTAGCGCTGATCAATGGTCGATATATCTGGATGACGCAGGCGTGTTAAGGAAAATACTTGAAATGAAATAACACGATTCGTTCAACTTCAGCTTTTCCCACGAAGATCAGACGACTCGGTATGGCGTGTCAGCCAATCAGAACGCAGCTTTCATTTAGGTGAGATCAAGCGGCGGTGATTTATAGGGGGGGGACCTACTTCTCAGCAGGGGGGGGGGGGGGGGGGGTGGGGGGGGGGCGTGTCTCTTCCCCCCGCCGCTGTTTCCACCGCCCCGCCGACATCAAAAAGCAATTGCCTTGTTTGTGTCGCACAATGTTACATATTACAATTTTGACAGTCCTCGTTCCCGCTCCTCCCCCCTCTCTCTCTCTCTCTCTCCCTCCTCTTCCCTCCTCCTCCCCCTCTCTCGCTCTCTTCCTGCTCCCCCTCCCTCTCTCTCTCTCCCTCCTCTTCCCTCCTCCTCCCCCTCTCTCACTCTCTTCCTGCTCCCCCTCCCTCTCTCTCTCTCCCTCCTCCCTCCTCCTCCCTACTCCCCCCTCTTTCTCTCTCTCCCTCCTCCTCCCCCCCTCTCCTCCCTCCTCCTCTCCCCCCTGCTCCCTCTCTCTCCCTCCTCTTCCCTCCTCCTCCCCCCCTCTCTCTCTCCCTCCTCCTCCCCCCTCTCTCTCCCTCCTCCCTACTCCCCCCTCTTTCTCTCTCTCCCTCCTCCTCCTCCTCCTCCTCCTCCTCTCCCCCTCTCCCTCTCCCTCTCTCTCCCTCCTCCTCCTCCTCCTCCTCCTCTCCCTCTCCCTCTCTCT
>NC_136953.1:13923183-13928183 GCF_949987615.1 Pollachius pollachius
CCTGGGTTTGAATGCTGCGTCACCGTTTTGTTGCTGGTGTTTGTGTGTCACGGCTGGTTGAGTGTCGTCCGATGATAAGCCCCCTGGCACGCATGCGGGCGGAGCCGGGAATTTCGCGGTATAGGGTGTCATGTGACCACCCTGACCGGTAAATTTCCGGCACGACCTTATGGGCGAACAATGCACGCGCTCTTTTAAAGTTGTGTCCAAGAGAAAAATAGCATCCTACGTCTTTTGTTTTAGAAACAACCGCTCAGTTTATATAAATGCATGTTTTCTTGTTGACGGCTCCCTGATAATTGCTGTCTGACTCACTTTAGCCCCGGCTATTATCAACAGCAGCAAAACTCTTTTGCTTTGGTGACATTGTAAAAGCTCTGCCAAAGGCAATTTTCCACGAGCGGCGGAATAAAGATTACAGTGTTTGACAAGTTGTTGTTTTGTCGTCCCCACCCCCCCCCCCCCCCCACCCCCCCGCGACTCAGACACAAGCACAAATTACGGGTCACCTAAACTTCTACCGTTATCGGTCGACAACGACAGCCGTTGTCGGGAGTCGCAGAGAAGAAAAATGTCCTCCCTGACACTTCTCCCTTCCTCACTGGCGTACGATTCAGGATTATTATCCCCCAAGCCCTCTGAAAACACCGCACGCTTGCAGGCCGCCTCCCCCTTCCTGTGCCAGGCGGATGGCAGTTGGCAGCCCCAAACCCCCCCAGTTCAGGATTAACTGGTACCGTACACGCTAGGCTAAAAATAGAGCTAACCAACTGCTTCAGGAAGCACACCAGGATGGAGCCTCCCTAAGCTTCCCAGAACAGGTTTTCTCCTTTCTCCTCCTGCTGTCTCTCTCTCTGTCTCTCTCTCTCTCTATCTCTCTCTCTCTCTGTCGTTCTCTGTCGTCTGTATCTCTGGTTTACAGTAGATGTATTTACTCTCTCCCCCTAACTGTCTCTCTCTGTCTCTTTATAATGTGTCCACACATCTAACTTACAGTAAGCGTTTGTACTCGGCCTGTAGTGCGACACGCACCGTTTGAGGTGAGAGGGATGCGATAGCACGATGAACAGCCAGCCGTCGCTCTCATCCGGAGTTCCTAAAGTTCCTGGCTTGTGTCGGCGGGAACGAAAAATAACGGGGGACCTTCAGTTGTGCGGGGCGAACGCTTTGCGAAAAGGTCTCCCTTCTCTTGTATGAATCCGAGGGCAAGTCTTGTATTCTTGGCGGTTGGCGGTGCTGTGGCCTGGGCGTGGTGGTGAGCAGGGCCGGAGTCGGGCACTTTATCACACCGGTAGCTTCCCGTACCGGCCTTGGGCTGATTTACTGACGGGGGGGGGGGGAGGTGACCTACGATACAGTGGCCACTGGGGGGGTTCCCGCGGCCCAAATGACTGGCGACGATGGGCGACGAGTGTTTGCCTGACCGCACTTCTGAGTTTCGAGTTTTCGAGTTTTCGCCATGGCAACATTCGAAAGATCTTATTCTGTGGAACCACCCAGAGAGCTCCCCGCTTTTTCTTCGTACGACACACATCTGTGTCTCCTGGCTATCATACCTTTCAACACTCTTGCCCGCGCTTCCATACGAGCGTTGACTCCTCACTGAATGCCTGCTGCGTGAAGTAAGTCAGTAAGTACATTTCTCCCACGCCTCCAAACGTCCGTCCTCTCTCCATCTTTCTTCCTTCCTCCTCTCCTCTCCCTCCTCCCCATTCTCTCCATTGCATCCATCCTCTCTTCATCTTTTTTTCCCATATTCTCCTCTACCCCCTCCCCTCTCTCCCTCTCTCCCTCCCCCCTCCCCCTTCACCCCTCTCTCCCTCCCTCCTTCCCCCCATCTCTCCCTCTCCCCCCCTCCCCCTCCAACCCTCTCTCTCTCCCCCCCTCTCCCCCCACACCCACCTCTCCCTCTCTCCCTTCCCCCTCCCCCATCTCTCCCTCTCTCTCCCCCCTCCCCCTCCACCCCTCTCTCCCTCCCTCCCTCCCCCCCTCTCCCCCCAACCCATCTCTCCCCCTCCCCCCTCTCTCCCTCCCTCCTTCCCCATCTCTCCCTCTCCCCCCCTCCCCCTCCAACCCTCTCTCTCTCCCCCCACACCCATCTCTCCCTCTCTCCCTTCCCTCCCCCCCATCTCTCCCTCTCTCTCCCCCCTCCCCCTCCACCCCTCTCTCCCTCCCTCCCCTCCCCCCCTCTCCCCCCCCAACCCATCTCTCCCCCTCCCCCCCTCTCTCCCTCTCTCCTCACCGTCTATTGTCTCGGGCCCCGCCCGCCCGCCTGCCCCCCTAACGCGGCCTGGCCATCTGTGTGTCCATCCTGTGCCCCCCTCGCAGCATCACGGCGGAGGAGCTGGTGGCCAAGGTGGCCTCGGTCCAGGAATCGGCGCGGGAGTTCTCGGAGAACGAGGCGCGGGTGAGTGTTGCCGCGACGACCGCCGCCGCCGCCGCCGCCGCCAGATTGTCCGGGCGAATGACCTGCTTGTTCTCGTTTGATGCGTGCGCCATCGAAGTGGCACACGCATCAGCTCTGTGCCCCACCCCAGGGCCCAATCTCAATGCCCCACATGACTCTTATGCTAACGCTAATGCTAACGCCAATGCTAACGCTAACTCTAACGCCGTAAGGATGTATGTTTGAAGTGTACGCAGTTTCTGTTTTGATATGGACGTCACATGCGTACGTGAATTTGTTTGTACATGTACTTATTTTTCTAACTTGGTGTTTCCTTTCCCTGCTGTTTAATCTTTCTTTGTTTCCATAAATTCTATTCCCCTTTTGTGAGAGGCTCAGATAAACCTACAGACCGTGACGCAGCAAAGTACATCTCTTCTCGAATCCGAAAAATCCCCAATTATGGCCCCTATGGATTCCTTATATATGTTCCCGTTGTTTTTTTTATTATTTTATCCATGAGGCTCGGCGTCACTTATCATCAATTCACCGGCGGCTGTACAACACCCTATCCCGCCGTGCGGTCCCCATCCATCACTGCCTCCGCTCCGACGTGCGCTGTGTGTTTCCCCTGTCCCACAACCGAGTCCCCCTTCACGCTACGTTGTTCGGGGCCTCTGGCCGTCAACCTCATATCAAGCCCTCCACATCTGAAAGAAAACCAGCGGCGCTTTGATTCCCTCTTTTCCGCTCCTCTCACCTCTCGGGCACTCTGTACTTTATCCCGTGTCGTTCTTTCCTTTTGTATCCCGAACGGTGAGTGGTGAGTTTGCAAAGATCACACGCGGTACAAAGTCTGCTCTCTGACGGGTCAGATGTGTGTGTGTGGTGCGAGGGGAGGGGGACAGACGGGGGGGGGGGTGACACATGCCTGAGAAATGGGTCTTTGGCGGAGATGCTCAATGTCAAGCATATCTATGGCTTTGTCGGTTTCTATCTGTGTTTGTGAGGGCATGGCGTCCCCCCGGTGATCCCAGAAGTGGGTCACAGTAGGGGCCGTCTGCGCTTCACTGTTGGTCCGACGCGGCAGGTGTGAACTGTCACGTCGTATTAATGCACCGGGTGTTGTGCAATCTCTCCGCCTTCCTGGGGAAGAAGAAGGTAAAAGGAAGAGAGTGCGCTTTCTCCCGCATCGCTTCTCCAGGCTCGCGGAGAAGCAGAAACACACTCGCTAATCACTCGAGGGCGAAGACGAAGCGCGAACGGAGATGAATATGCATACGTTCCCGTTTTGGGCGTAGCCGTAATCAAAACAAATGGTGATCAAGCCGAGGGTGTTTGGTTTTTGGGGGGGAGGGGGGTGACATTCGAAAAGGCTGCGGTGGAGAGTTGTCAAACTGGGCTGTACACAGCGGAAAGGAAAATACTAGAGTGTGTTTGGATGCAGGGCGCGTCACATGCACTAGGCTGGTATTTCTGTCTGTCTGCCAGCGGATAAGGGAAAGGGGTCGTAAACAAGGGGGACTTTATTGACCCAATAACATTTAGTTTCCGCTGAACTCCTTCTTCTCCCAGGCCTTCCGGACATTTCTGCGGCACAATAACATGTCCTTTCCGTCGCTCGCTCCCCTCTGTGATTCGGTTACGGCTAGCCCGGCCGCTATCACCGTTGCTTAGCGCTTTCCGCCTTGTTTCCGACGAGCGGGATAAATAATAGCGCAACGGCTCGGCGATAAGTCAAAGAGACAAGGGCCCTCTTCTGTGGCTCTGTGTGCTTTGTAGTGTTAATCTGCGCAGGAGGAGAAAGATCGTCCACAGAAGGAATTCTCATCCGATTCTGTTTTTGTCTTTGAAATTACCTTTCTCCTCCTCCTCTGTTTGTCTGCGTTTTTTATCCCCGCCCCACCGCTCTTGGTCTCACTTTCCCACCTTTTTTTTATTAACTTCCTGCCTCCTCTTTTCATCCCCCCCACCTCTGTTTCTTTCTCTTAAGAGGCTTTGGGGGCTCCGCGGAAAAAAATACAGTTTCCACTTCAGCGGTCCGGATAATAGAGAACAGAGGGGGATTTTCAGTGGGACAATTTGATGATCAAAGGACGTGGCTCCGTGCTCGTCTGGGGGGGGGGGGGAGGGCAGAGGCGTACATTATAAGCAACGCGCGCGCCGGCCACTGCAATATTCCATCATTACCTCACGGCGCCCACTTCCACCCTGGTTTAAGTGCGGAGCCCGAAAGGCTGATCATCTGAATAACAAGGTGGGGACATCTTGTTGTGGACAGTTGTTTTGGACGGAGGTCGTTTGCTTTTCCTGGCTGTTGCGCTTCCATCCACGGGGGTTTGGTCCAGGCTATTGCAAGCTGTGTAGACCAAACCACCCAGAGACATACAGTTCTGAGTGGGTCATGACACCCTCCCCCCCTTCTTAAAACCAGGTTTCTAAATTGGGGGGTTTCGGGGAGTATCTTTCAACCCCCCCCGCGACTTGACTGTATTCTCGCCGCCGCTGTGTGTAAAAGCTCTCTCCTTAATGACTATATATACAGTCCGGGGGGCTACAATCTCTCCTCCTCCCCTCTGCTTGCCCCCCCCCCCCCCCGGTCTGACCCAGCGGC
>NC_136953.1:13930683-13975683 GCF_949987615.1 Pollachius pollachius
TCTCCGTTTGGAAATATTTCCGTGGTGTAATATCCATCCCGAGGAGGAAAAAAACGCAGGCAGAAAAGATTAGCGGGGGTCATGACTGTAAATCTTGTGTGTCTCGCACCCCGAAGCTAATTCGTGGCTAGCCCTCTCGCTAATGTGAATACAAAACATGGCCTCCACGGTTCGGCGCCACGTAATCTCGGCGCGCCAGACCTTGTTCTACACTGTCGCCACACTGCCGCTCTTTGTAGCGTCGTGCCGATCGGGCCAAACGTAATGGGGGGGCTGGTGATGCCGCCAGCATCGTAAAGACACTGTTTAGCCAAAACAAGGTTTGGGCCCAGCGGTTGATTGCGGGGATAAAGTGGTGTGTGTGTGTGTGTGTGTGTGCGTCGCACCTGTGGAACCGGCAGCCAGCCAGTCAGTCGCACTCTAACCTTTTCCTGTCCGGGCGACGTCAACACCCCCGTCCGGCTGTGGTAAGAAGCCAGTGTGTTCCTCTCTATTGCTCTCGCTCCCTCTTTCCATCTCTCTTCCTCTTTCCTTCTCTCCATCTCTCTCCCACCTCCTCTTTCTCACTCTCTCTATCTCTCTCTCTTCCTATGTTTCTCTCTCTCTCTCTCCCTCTGTACCCCTCTCTCCCCGTCAGTACCACACTCAGTACCTCCCCTCATCCTCGGCTCTTAGTGTGTAAAGCTTGTTGTGTAACGACTTGAGTGTCAGCCCCCCCCTCCAAACCTGTGGGGTGGGGGGGAGGGGGGTTGTGGCTTGTACTTTGCAGCTTTAAACAGACTGCATTGTGTCATGTTCGCGTCAGCTGGGGGGGGGGGATGGGGGGGGGGGGTATAGCGTGCCTGTGGGGAGGGCAGCAGGGATGCAGTTCTGCAAAGAAGGGTTTTGGTAGTCCCCCTGACAGGGCTGTGTGTGTTTGTGTGCGTTCTGTTGGTTGTGGTTGGGGCGGGTGTGTGTGTATGTGTGAGGTGGGGGGAGGGGGGAGGGGGGGGGAATGGCGGCTGAACTGCCAAACTGTCAGGCTAGTGAAGATGCAAGACCATACATACACACACACACATATCCACACATACATACACATGCACACACTTTTTTTATTCGTCTCCGGCTTTCTTCCTGCGCCTTCTTCTCCCTGGTCCGGGTCACATGGTTCGGGTCACATGGTTTGGGTCACATGATCCGGGTCACATGGTCCGGGTCACAGGGTCAAATGGTCCGGGTCACATGGTCTGGGTCACATGGTCCAGGTCAGAAATCAGAGGAAGGCCCGACCCTTTCCCAATGCCAATGTGTGTGCGTGTGTGTGTGTATGAAGAACGTATGCACATGTGTACATTCATATACACACAACCCCAGGGTTATATGCGCACACGTTGCACCACTGCACTGGTTTCCCTCCCGATGTGTTGGGCGAATTAAAAACTAAAGTTTATTATTATTTGTAGTGCCCCTGTTCACACACACACACACACACACACACACATACACACACACAAACAATTCTGTTAACGCATAGAAAGTAATGCCAAGACTCTTTAGTTTTTCCACAAAGCACGGAGCGGTAATGGCTGCCAAACGCACGTGTTCCTGTTGTCCAGGCAAGCTGCTATGGATTGACGAATCTGCCTGCTCATCAGTATCCCAACGGGCTTGTGATAATGGATTCAGGAAGGCGTGCACAGCCTGGTGTTTAGGGGAACGCGTTACACAACAACAGTGACTTGACTCTTTCCATAAGTCTCTCCATAGTTGTCTGCCTCGCGGTTGAAGCACATTTATTTGAAAGTAATAATTTGAATAATCTTAATGGAAGTAATTATAATCATACAATTGTTTTCAGAGTTCAACTAGACTCTGCATAGCCTCCCCCCTTACCCTCCCCTCACCCACACCCCTCTTAAGCACTTATTGTATATTGTACGTCCTGGCACTTAATTAATGTACTTATTGTATGTTGTACGTCCTGGCACTTGAAAATAGTACTTGTGTAGCATCTTTTCCTAGCTATCTTTGTTGTATACAGGGAATGGGTTAACCTAGCAATTGTTAGTGCTTGGGACTTGGTTCTATGAACATCCTTACTGTATCGTAAGGTACCGGTTGAGTAGTGACTTAAAGTCACAATTCGGACACAGGGCAAATCCGTAACGTTACGGTGGGACGATTTGGGAAACCTACTCTCTAAATAATTGCGTTAAGCACACAGGTAGCTCCCAACGCTAGTCCTACTAGCATTGGGCGCTACCTGTGTGCTTAACGCAATCATTGAGGTAGAGGAGGAGGCCGCGGAGGAGATCGTTGCCCTAGTCCAGGGCAACCATCAGTATTCCTATCAGCCTTCGTCCGCCTGACACATACTATCGACGCCTGCTTCCCCGCGCTGCCGCAGTCCGCTGAGCGAGTGAAGGCGGAGTCGGCGGCAGCGGTGATGTCCGATGAGGAGGGAGAGTCCGCGGCGGCCGGCGATGGCATCACTCCGTTGTCACGGCGATTTCCCGAGCCTCTTCGATGCATGTAAACATGAGTATCTGGATCCATGTACGAGATGATGCTCCGTGTCAAATCGTCGTTCTTCATAACTGTCGGCATAATGTAAATGGGATCGCTGTTCCTACGACGGCGAGTTGTTCCCCGCCTATTTTTCCCTGCGACACAGACACACACACACACACACACACACACACACATACACATACACATACACATACACACATACACATACACACACACACACTTACACACTTACACACAGACACAGACGCACACACTCTGGTGGTCCAGAAAACACGTCGGGCTTGTTTGAGACCCTCTCCTCCAGTCGAAGAACTCTGTGTCCTTGGCGGTTAAGCAAGAGGCGGGAAGTGTAGGGGGGAGGGGGGGGTGTGTTTTGTGAGGTCTCCATGACGACCCAATTGTACGGCAGATAAGACGATAATGACAAGCTCTCAAAGACCACAGGGGCTCCGGAATAGCTCACGTCCTCTTTTCCTTCCCCACACTCCTCTCCTCTCCTCTTATACGCTCCCCTCCTCTTTTCTCCTCTAAACTTCTCTCCTGTCCTCCCTTCTCTTCTCCTCTCCTCTCCTCCATCCCCTCCTCTCCTCTACTCTCCATTCCTTCTCTACCCTCTTCCGCTCCCTTCCTCTCCCTTCCTCTCCTTTCCTCTCCTCTCTTCCTTCCCCGACACTCCTTTTCTCTCCTCTCCTCTCTTCTCTTCTCCTCTCCTTTCCCCTCCTCTCCCCTCATCTCTCCGCGGTCTTATAGAGCACTTTGAGCGGATTACACAACCTGGGGTTTCTGCCGCAAAAGAATGTTCCTCCTCTTCTCTCCCCCCCTCCGTCTCCCCGTCTCCCCCTTTCCCTCCCTCTCTTTCTCCTCCGCAGGCTTTCTGGGGACGACGAAGATTGGTGTCGCAAGCTAAAGAGATGACAGCACGGGATGACTAAAGTCTCTGTGTCTGTCTGGTCGGGGTCTGTCTGTCGCCCTGAGTGTCTGTCTGTCTGTCTGACGGCACAGGCTCATCCTGGCTCGGGAAGAGCTGCAGGACGGGAGACAGACACGAGAGAGAGAGAGAGAGAGAGAGAGAGAGAGAGAGAGAGAGAGAGAGAGAGAGAGAGAGAGAGAGAGAGAGAGAGAGAGAGAGAGAGAGAGAGAGAGAGAGAGAGAGAGAGAGAGAGAGAGAGAGAGAGAGAGCTCTAGAACCGTCTCCATGTTAGCGTAGCATAGCACCCACGCGGAGATGCAGCCGTTCACGTCGTAAAAGGGGAATGTACTACTATTGCACTCTGGTGTGTAGATGTACTTGTGTGTCTGCGTGTGTATGTTTGTGTGTGTGAGCACAATGTGCAATTGTTTCCCACATCTTGCCTTGCGGGCCTTTCTCTGTGACATTCTCATTTTAATACTATTAGACCACTGCCACCATATGCATCTATTTAGTTTGGCGCCGTCCCCACCCCTATAAGTCAGTGAGAGGCTGGGGGTGTGTGTGTGTGTGTGTGTGTGTGTGTGTGTTTGTGTGGGTGTGCATGTATGATAACGTGTGTGTGAGTGCGTATGTGTGTGTGTGTTTGTGTGCATCTTTGTGTGTGTGCGTCTGTCTGTGTGTGTTTGTGTGCGTCTGTGTGTGTGTGTACATGCTTGCGTGTGATTGTTTGTGTGTGCGTGCGTCTGTCTGTGTGTGCGACTGTGTGTGTGTGTGTGTACATGGTTGCGTGTAATTGTTTGTGTGTGCGTGTGTCTGTCTGTGTGTGTTTGTGTGCGTCTGTGTGTGTGTGTACGTGCTTGCATGTGATTGTTTGTGTGTGTGTGTGTGTTGGGTATTGGCCGTTGCCGCGGTGACCTTTCTCGTCTGGCGCCCTCTGACGGAGCCAAAAACGGAACCACAACAACACCCGGCCCACGGGCCCCTGCCGCCATCGGAGGCCCAGTGAGACGGGGCCCGGGCCCGAGGGGGGGGGGGTGTAGGTGGTAACATTGATCGGCGTCAGGGAAGACAAAAGTCATCTGCCTGTCCCCCCGTCCGTCCCCGCATCACAAGCCCCTCCCACCGTCTGTCACCATAAAGCGCGCCCGCCGCTTGCTATTGTTTACAGACAACCAGCACCTGTCTGAGAGAGAGACAAAGAGAGAGAGACACAGAGAGAGAGAGAGGGAGGGAGAGAGAGAGAGAGAGAGGGAGAGAGAGAGACACAGAGAGAGAGAGGGAGAGAGGGAGGGAGAGAGAGAGACACAGAGAGAGAGAGAGCGAGAGAGAGAGACAGAGAGAGAGAGAGACCTGGGGGTAGAGAGATAGAGAGGGAGAGGTAGAGAGAGAGAGAGAGACCTAGGGGGTAGAGAGACAGAGAGAGAGGGAGAGAGAGAGACCTAGGGGGTAGAGAGACAGAGAGAGAGGGAGAGAGAGAGACCTAGGGGGTAGAGAGACAGAGAGAGAGAACGACGGCTATATAAGGGACATTTAGAGGCATCATCTTTCTATAGTCGTTCAAGACCTTGATCTATATTACTTGGCTCCATAGCCCCCTCTCTGTCACTCTCTCGCTTTCTATCTCTGTCCCTCTCTCTGTCTCCGTCTCTCTCTGTCTGTAGGAGGAGAAAGGAGAGAGAGGGAGAAAGAGGAGAGAGGAAAGAGAGTGAATTACCAGTGGCGGACAGGCTCCTCGCCTGGGTGGAGGTGGGGGCAAGGCACCAGAGAAAAGAGGTGGAGATGGAGCAGGAGAAGGGGGGCTGGGGCTGGGGGCGGAGGTGGGAGGTCACCCAGGCTGGGCAGCTGCCGGCTCCAGGCTTCACTTTCCGACAGCTGGCCGGGCACTTGGTGGTGTACTTTAGCAAAGTTGCACCGTCACCCCACCCACAGGGACTGTGACTGTTTAGCAGTCGGTTGGTCCGTCCACCGCTCCTCTTGTCTGTCCGTTCATCCTTCTCTCATCGACCCGTCGTTTGTCCATCTGTCCATCCACTCTGTGGTCCATCCCTCCGTCAATACGGCCATCCGACCATCCAATCGGAGGGCGCCGCGAATCGACTCGTCCGATCGAGTTTTACCCTTTTTCCATGTTTGAATTCAAATTTCCCCAAAAATGACAAATCAACGAGATGCTGTTTGTTTATAAGACCCGCGATTTCCGCCCCAGATCGTTCCAGAAGTTAATTGGCAATGTTTGATTTTGTTATTTTAATGAAATATGAAATGCTACGATGAGCTTGCGTGTGATCATCCAGCCTCCATGGTACTGCCAATCCGTCCATCAGTCCGTCCCCCCACCATCCACCCATCAGTCCGTCCCTCCACCATCCACCCGTCAGTCCATCCCTCCTCCCACTCACCCATCCATCATGTCATCCGTCCCTCCACCCTTGGATTCCTTTCCCTTGTCACCGGTGGTCAGAGTGCATCGGAGCGTCGCGTTCATTTCTATAAAGTCCTATTTCCATGGTACTAATTATAGGTTGCTGTACAGAGGCAGCTAATGCTAATCAACTGTGGAGGCAATACTGTACGACCAGCACCGGGATGCATGCTACTTATCATACACGTTTGGCTGTGTCGTTGATTTTAAGTGATTTAATTTGGAAGTATTGTTATGGTTCCGGATCAAATAATGCTACGCGTGTCGTTTCAAATGTTGACTCCTAGGGGGCTGTAGAGAAGAAAAGGGCATAATGTGAAGGTCTTTTGATTGGTGGTGACATTTCCGTCTTGGCTCTGGTATTGTCCATGTGTCTAAACAGGGCCTCTCTCACCCACGGTCTTCAAAGCGCCTGACAGATCTCTATTCGCACACATAAAGATCACCGTTCGACCTGTATTTCACAACCCCCCCCTCCTAAATTCCTCTCTGGGTGACCTTTGGGAAGAAGGGAAAGGCTGCAAACAAACAGGAAACCACCGACCCCGTTCACCCTGTCGACCCCACCGGCATGTTCTTCTGCCTCCCTGCCCTTCCCGTGTCACATGACAGGGGGGCTTACAGGCAGAAGGTAATCACATACGTGTTCTCACGCTTGTATGATCTCGGAGGCCCGGCTGTACACCGACGCACACCGTTTTTCCTGTGCTGTGTACTCACCCAGACCTCTTATGTTATGAATACGTTGAGGTGTTGTCTCTTATGCTCTCTCTCTTTTACTTACACTTTCACTTTCACTTTCAATTTCAATTTTATTTCAATTTCTCTTTCTCTCTTCCCTTTTCTCTCCCTCTCTCGTTCTCTTTCTCTTTCCCTCTCTTTCTCTCGCTCTTGCGCACTAGGCATGCCAGCTCTCTCGCCCCTTCGCCAGAGTGACATTTAGTCATTAAATATGGTGGTCTTCAGCCGCCGGGATTCACTTCCCTTCTCCCACTATCTCTAGACACTAATAATTACATTGGCATTTAGCTTTGTGATAAGCCGACCCTATGTCCTTTTATGAAATGCAGCCTGGCATGCCGGATACCGAGCGACCAATCGGAGGAGGGCGTGAATCGACTTGTCTGACCGCAGTTATCTTTCTCATGGTTGAAATCAAAAAGCCCCGAGAATTACAAATCAACGAGATGTTGTTTATTTTAAGACACTATTTTTCAGTCCCAAGTCATTCCTAAAATTGAATTTACTTAATTATTTCATTTTTTTATTATTTTATGAAATCCAAAGATGAGCCAATGGCAGTGAAGTTGTGGGGGCCGGTTCCTGTCACAAAAAGTACTTTCTGTCACCTTCCACTGACTTGTTGTTGCCAAGGAATATGCTTTTTCTCTCTCGCTCTCTCTCTTGCTCTCTCTCTTTCTCTCTCTTGCTCTCTTTCTCACTCTTGTGCTCTCTTTCGCCATCTCTCGCCCTCTCTCTCTCGCTCTCCCTCTCGCTCTCTCTCTTGCTCTCTCTCTTGCTCTCTTTCTCACTCTTGTGCTCTCTTTCTCCATCTCTCGCCTCTCTCTCGCTCTCTCTCTCGCTCTCTCTGTCTGGTTTACTCTCTACCCCTCCACATTGGTCATGCTCTGTTGAAGATGGTTTGGATGTACTCCTGATTTCACAGGCTGTGTTGTCTCTTTCTCACTCGCTCGTATGATTGTTCTTCAGCGGATAATCGTGTCATATGCGCAAATTAGGTTTTGATCTCACATCGGTTGATCACAAGATGTTGGCTTGCCTGAATCTGTTAAACCACAGATGGGGTATATCATCCGTATAGGTTGATGTGTTCTGAATAACAATGATCTGTACGTATTATTACATGATCTGGTAGCATTAGAAACAGAGATTGGGTGGAGATTTACATCGGGCCTGTTCTTTGTGTGGACGTGGCTGTGGTGGTGGGCGAAGGGGGCGGTTGGAGGGTTTGGATGCGAGCCGGAGAGATCGTCTGTGTGGGGAAAAAACACTTGATAAGTGGTATTGTACCCCCCCCATACCCCTTTACCCTGGGGAAGGGGTGGGAGGTGGTGAAGGTGGAGGAGATTATTGGAATCATCTCCACTGCGGTCGGAACAGCAGCCTGGGTTTGAACAGATTGAACGGGAACACGGTGGGGGTCACTTATCTGTACATTTGAGTATGGAATGCTGGGCTTAGTGGGCAGGGTGGGGGGTGTGGTGGTGAGTGGGGTTGGGGGAGGGGGGGTGCGAGGGTTGTACGGAGATGAGGAGGATCTCTAACTGTCGTTCTGTGGCTTCCATCTGTTAGATCTGTAACATAGGACACGCACACGCACACACACACACAGACCCACACATATGCACACACAATCGTACACATATATGCACAGACACACACACACCCAGGCTATATGTGTGCGTGACGCCGTGTGGGAGAGTTCATCTCTTTTCGGGGCGTGTGTGGGCTAGTTGAAATGGATGTCTCATCTTTTTGTCTCCGCCTCTCCACGCGTACATATGCAAGGTGATATATCTCATAGCTATAACTAGAAACCTGATATATGCCACGGCAGGTGGATGTTGGTCGCATTTGTACCAGCACGCGCGTGGCTGCTGGGAATAGGTAGAAATCAAATAACATTCTGCAGTATGTCGCCGCACGTTATTTGATCCGTTCCCCCGGCTGTAAGGCAATATCCGCGCTCATGTGTGTGTGCGCTGCTTTACTAGCTGCCTGCCGAACTAAATCAAGTGTAGCGCCTTTATTAGCGCCACCGCGCCAACCTGTGGGTGAAATCACTGCTCGCAGACGCGCGGGAGTAGGAAAGCTTTAATTACATTTCCAGTTTAACAACGATAATGCACTTTTTTTCTTATTCCTCCGCGTCGGCAAGATTTCCGCCGTCGAAAGTTTTATTTTCGGTTTGTCGGTTTGTTTTAATTGAACGGGAGACCTCGACCGCCCCGGTGATGAGGGCTCCTCGTTGGAGTTGTCTCTCCCGCCGATTTGTTGTGACACATTTGGTTAACACGAGGCGGCGTCTGAGTGTTTTTCTCGCCTATCTCAGCGCTGTGTGCGTTCACACCTGGAGACGATGTGTTCAGACGGACTCAGATTCCTGCCTGCTATGTGTTTCCAGACGCACGGCTGTGGCAGTTGAAACCTCCTGAATTACTTTTTAACTCTAAAAGGTTATTCACCGCCGTCAACCGCATCGCAAACCACCGCCGTTTGGGGTTTTTGTGTGGAGCTAAAATCAGAAAGGGCGACTTTTCCCATCATCATTGTCTTCTCATTTCGCTCGCTACCATTTCAAGTTTTCACTTTAATTCCACCCTTTATTTCTTTCGTTGTTAAAACTCCAGTGTAGCAATTAGCAAATAAGAACAGTTACACAGAAATACATTTCTTTTTTTTGTCTTTGTCTCGTTATCTAATCTGCCTTTTAGCGGCCGCTGCAAATGAGACATTTCCCTTATCTCGCCCGCAGCGCGCCAACACCGGCGCCTGTGCGCCCGCGAAAAGAGCAGACGCAGACGCCGAGGCGAACGGCTTCACGCGCAATGCCGACTCTCAGAAACCAATTTCCCTCTGTTGGCTTTGGGAAAAAACGACGACCTAAGCAAAGCAAAAGGAAAAAATCGCCATAAATTGGATTCTCGCGTCGGCAAGTTCCATCGCCGCTCACAACACCTGCTGTGGCTCTTTAAATAGCGGGGCGGCGTCTTCCTTTACCGCTGCCTAATTGTGTGCTGCCGGGGCGCCGTAAAGGTCAGCCCCCCCAATCCTCCCCCCCCCCGGGCGGCGGCGAGGACTGCAGCTGCCGCCGCCACCTCCCTGCTCGACAGGCCGGCCGACGGATGAGCCGTCTTGACAGGCCGCGGTCCTGATGATCGAAGGTCCTGCACCACTGGCTGACACCAGTGTCCTCTGCCCCGCCCCCGACCCACTCCCCGACACACCCCCCAACGTCGCACAAGGCCTGACGTGTGTGTTCGGGGGGACGCCACATCCCCCGAGTCGACCACGCACGCGTTCCACATCCACAGAGCGTCTGAGGCGGTTGTGGTGTCGGTGTTTGACGGGCGATCGGAGACGTTGACTCCTTCTGGCGGGGCGTCAAACTCTGATTGGACGAAAGGGCTGCCTCGAAGGACAGGGCCCGGTGGTACGCAGATCATCCCCGGTTATGCTAAGCCTTGTTTCGTTAAAGGGGTGATGTCTTGCCACCAGGTGTTGTGTGTGGTCAGCCGTGACAAGCCGTTTGAAAATCCGCCTTTTTCCTGTGTTTTAGTGACATCCCAAGTGGGCTTGTCCTCCTAGATGTGTGCTGGATAGATCGGTCTACCAGCCTACCCAGTGGACTCATACATCTTACATCATACAGACGCTCCCACTTGTGATGTCACTAATGCACAGGAAAGGGCCGATTTTTCAAATGGACTGTAATGGCTGACCACACTCACACCTGGTGGCATGACATCACTTCTTGAGGTTCGCGGGGTCCAACGGAGTGGGGACACATGTGTACCCTTGTCCCCGATGAAACAACGCGTGTGTTTGTGTGTGTGTGCAGGGCTGGGTTTGTGTGTCAGCAGACCCCTTCCCAACAGGACAGCATCATGTGTCTGTGTCGTGCCTCGTACGTCATCGAAGGCCCTGCGTCATGTGCTGTGACGTCTTTGTAAACGAGGGGATATATCAGGCGCCGGTGGGAGAAGCTACGGCCGGTTGACGTCCCTTCATGTGTCATCTTCTGAGGAAGATGTCTGCCTGTTACCCAAACCGACGCCGTGAAATACTCGCTGTTTCTTCCCGGTTTTAGCCAGCATGTTTGTGATCAAACCAGTGGACTCAAAATGGTTTTGATGTTCGTTTTCACGTCTCATTACTTTTGCGATCAGAAGGTGCTGGGCTTCTGTAACGGCCACCCTTCCACCATGTCTATTTACTAACTCTTTTACTTTCGGCTATTTTCTTTTATATATTCAATTCTGTGTCTTTCTCTTCCCTTCCTTCTAGGATCTGCTCGGAGGGGTCAACCAGATCGACTTCTCCACCTTCCAGGACACGCTGTTGAAGACTCTCAGAAGAGGGGACATCGCCATGGTGAGCTTCCGAAGAACTTACCCTCCCAACCCGACCGTCACCCCACTAGCCTCTTAGCGCTACGTTAATAGCTTCATATGCGGCCTTTCTTACTTCAAAATTTTCTATCTTTTTATTTTCTACTGATATATTCGTTCTTATTAAATGCTTTTATTTTGTGTTTGCTCTGTAAAGCGTCTTTGCGTATTTAGAAAAGCGCTTCATAAGTCTTACGTATTATCATTACATGTGGTAACTCGGCAGACATTTGTGTCCAAAGCGACTTGAATTCAGACACAGGTCATTAAGAAGCTGCTGGTGGTACAACACTTAAACCACGGTGCTATTCTCTCCACCACTGCGCTATCCTCTTCCTCAGTCCATTTTTCTCCCCTCCTTTGGTTGTTGGTTTATTTCCCCAGAATTCCTTTGGGGTGATCTTTGTATACCAGCCCTGTTGAGGCTGAATGTTTTCCTCAACCTTAACCTAACAATAACGATCTACCAGCTCAGTTTCCCCCCACTGTTTTCCATCTCTCGGTGTTCCTTCCACACTTCTTTGTGACAAACATGCACTGAGACGAACTGAGACGAGGGAGCAATGTTCAACACACAGGCCTTGTCCTGATTTCATTTAACCCAGTTACCCACAGAGGTACGCTACGGGGCCGTTACCCTCCTAATACCACCGTCACCTCCCTAAAAGGCCAGCCCTCCATCATCCAGCGCTGAAGGAAAACAACTTGTTTTACCAAGCAATAGGCATAGCCCCCCCCAGGAAATAGCCAGCCCCCGCTCCTTAAACCTTAATGCGCTTCCGCCCGCACTCGCTTGCTCGGCGATAGCATCCTTTTCATTTCCTCTGCGACCCAGATTACAAAGATGAGGAAGTGGTGGCGCTAGGAAGAGAAAGTAGGAAGAGAGTGAGGGCTATCGCTTGATTGAGTCTGAGTAGAGGGAGGGAGAGAGGAAGAGAGAGCAAGGGAGAGGGGGGGAGAGATAGAGAGAGAGAGAGCACAAACATAATAACCCATATCACCGATGAGAAGCTGGTTATTTCCATAGACCCCAACAAAATTTTAAACAACCTTCGGGGGGGGGGGGGGGTGTCGAGATTAGATACCGGGGACACTTCATTGTTGTTGTTAATAATCACCAATCTCTCCCATCGTGGCCTCATGAAAACACTGGTTGGTTTTCAGAGCAGGAGAGCTCATGGAAGTGTGTTGTGGTGAGCGGTATGGCCGTGGTTATCTCGATGCATGTGTGTGTTGTTTGGCGTGTCGTGTTCACGTTGTCGGTTTATGCGGGTTTCAGATTGCGCTCGATATTTTATCGTTCATATCGTTTGAGAGCTTGATATCCCTGAAGAGCACAGTCAAAGTGTCATCTCCTGAAAACCAAACAATGAAAATCATAACGTAGAACGCAGAGTTGTAACGTGATTCATAAATGATTAAAAGGTTGAGGAGTCGTGCCACTGTTTCGTGTCACTCTTGTCCTGACGCCACTTTGGGCTGACTTGCGGGTGACTTTAGCGGTTACATAAGCTCCAGTTCTAACCAGAGTTTCACTCCACTGACGGTGAGTCACAGCTGACAAACAGCTGAGATATATTTAAGTTGTCTCCTAATCTGAACCGACTACAGCCTCATAATACAAAGCTACGGCCTCCACTTCCTCCCCACCTCTCCTCACTCGTTTTCTGGGCGTAAGCACGCCTGACCTTTTATTTCTCGTCTTGGATACGATAGACCCTGTGTGTATGTGCCTGCCTGTGTGTGTTTGTGTGTGTGTGTGTGTTTGTGTGTGCCTGTGTGAGTGTGCGTCGAGGGTGTGTTTGTGTGAAGTCCAAGGTGTGTGTGTGTTCAGTCTATGGTGTTTGTGTGTGTGTGTGTGTGTGTATGTTTTTGTTCAGTCCACGGTGTGTGTGTATGTGTGTGCCTGTGTGTGTGTGTGTGCGTCCAATGTGTGACGACATCACAGTCACTCGTCACATGTTGGCTAATGGCGTCTTTCCACTGTACTCCAATATCGAGGTGTGTTTGTTTTAATACAGCCAGCCTCCCAAGCGTCGGGGGGGGGGGGGGGGGGTTGGGGTTGACTCGGGTGACGGCAAAGACGACAACACATGTTTGTTTGCGTGAAAAAGCTAATATTGGTAAACATCTCACGTACGCGCCAATTAGAAGCTAATTATCCAGCCAGCCTTCCCCAATTTATGCAAAGCGTCTGAACCCCGACATAAATTTTCTCATTTCAGTTGACTGCTCCTGTGGTCTGCCCCCCTCCCCCCCCTCCTTGCCTTTGTTTCATCTTCTCAATTATGCATAAACCAGGAAATTTATTCAGACTCTCGTGCGCTAAAGAGATCGGAGCGTCCCCCTTTAGCGTCCGTTGCCCAGAGTCCGCAGTGATAGTCAGAGGAGATGCGAGTTTAATGCTCGCAATACTGCTCGTTTTCTTGTACGACACAACCTTTTTACCGGTCTTCCTTCTGGTCCCGTTTGCTCGAACTGTGGTCCTCCTGTGATGTCACACCTTAGATCATCTCTGGGTTCAATCACAAGCCGTCCAGCCCTTAAACCCTCACACGTGCTTTGTCTTCCCCCGTCATCTCTCCATGTGTGTCTTTAGAGCTGTGGCGTATCATTTTACCCTTCGGGATTTTCCCTGTCCTCAAATGTTTTAAGAGGCTTTATTTAACGGTAGGCAATTGGGGAAAACCAGTCAAAAACGTAAAAAAGTATCCGACGGAAAGAAACCCTCCCTCCAAAGGCATTCCCCGTAAAAAAAAACCATGTGGCTAGCTCGCTAGCTTTGGCTACAGGTAGCTCGCCTGGAAGCTAGGTTGCTAGCTTTAGCCACAGGTAGCTAGCCGGGAAGCTAGGTAGACGGACAGCTGCGCCGTCCAATCACGTCATCCGTGCATTCATTCAGATGAATGCGAAGAAGAAAACAAAGATTTACTTTGACCTTAAAGTCTGGTGTTGTGTTTGTGTATGTGTTGGGGGCGTGGGGGGGGGGGTTTTGACGAGAAGCCGTTGTGTCAGGCAGCAGACGCAGTCGGGGGGGTCTACAGATAGCATGACAATGCTTCTAGCCCGAGACACCAACACCCCCCCCCGCCCCGCCCAGCTCCTCAGAGGGATACATCTGTGTGAAGATTTAATGGACTCACCCCCCCGGCGCCCGCGGTGGTCCCGCCCCACGCCGAGACGACTGAGCAGAGCTGACATGGGGGGGGGTATTCAGGGATAAGGTGAAGGGGGTAGGCATCCTCCGTTGAACCCCAGACACACACACACACACACAGATACACACACACACACACACACGAAAACGCACACACACACACACACACACATACACACACACATACACACAGACACACACGAAAACGCACACACACATACACGCGCACACACACACACACGCAGATACACACACATACAGAGACAGACAGACAGACACACAGATACATATGCACCCTCACACAAACACGCACACATATACACCCACACAAACACACACGCACACAGATACACGCACACAAACACACACATACACACACACATACACACACACGCACACACGAAAACGCACACACACGCGCACGCACAACCACAACCTTGGCGAGTCATTCGTCCCCCTTTTCTCTTTTTCTTTTCCTTTTAAAAGCAAAGACGACGCCGGCGTTAATATTTCACGGCGGAACGTCGCCTCGGTTACAGGCCTTCGCCGCCACCGCCGCCTGACAGCCCCGGCCTGGAGAGAGAGAGAGAGAGAGCGGGCATTTTGATTTTGGTCCCCCCCACCCCCCCCCGTGCGTGTCTGTCTCGCCTTCTTGCATGCCCGCCGTCTGCTGCTGTTGCCGCGGAGACCACGATGTTTATGTTCCTGTCGGTCTCTTTTCTGCGCCCCGCCGTTTCAGCCCATACCGCCGCAACCCTCTAGCGTGGCGTGACTAACGCCACCGGCTGGCGGGCCCCTGGTCCCCGGGGCCGGTGACGCAGGGCGGGGTGGGGGGTGTTATCGCCACGTATTCATGTCGTCTCCTCTGTCGTTGTGTCGTTTGTTTAACGGCAAACAGGAGCGGGCCGGTTTGCGGATGACTCATTACCGTCACCGAGATATGTAAAGGGTTTTGTTTTAAAGTTCTGATTATTAACATGGCAGGTTGTTTTCTATCTCTCGCCATTTTATCTCTCTGTCTCTATCGCTCTCTCTCTGTCTCTCTCTCTCTCTCTGTCTCTCTGTCTCTGTCTTTCTCTCTCCCTCTGTCTCTCTCTCTCTTTCTCTCTCTGTCTGTCTCTCTGTCACTCTCTCTCTCTGTCTCTCTCTCTCTCATTGTTTGTTTCTCTCTCTCCCTCTCTGGCTTAATGCGTTCCTGTATACCTCGGACTAACACATATGTTCATTAAAGACGCCGTGAAATGGCATTCGGCGCGCGCTGTTCTCCGGTTATTCGCCGCGTTTCAAAGTAAAAGCGGGTAATTAGTGCGCTGCCGAATCGACAGAGACGTGTCTTTTCGAGTGAAATCTCTCAGAATAGGTGCAGTGAGTGATGAGGGCGAGACTTCCTGTGTGCACGCCGTTATGTAAAACACACGCCCGTCTTCATAAGGATTCAGATGTGCAGCAGTCAAGCGTGTTTTCACACACGGACGTGAAAAGAACCAGCCTAACGGCACGCTTTGCCTCACGCTCCTGGCTCGTTGGAGCCCGGCTCAGACGGGCGGGGGGGGGAGGATGTCCTTTTCGTTTCACGGTGTCATCGAAGAAGCACTTCGTTAAGCACCGTGTAAGCACTGGAATACACTCCCCCCCCCACCCGTCCTGTAAAGCGTGTGTTATTGTTTTTTCAACACAATCACAGCTCTGATCCCTCAGTATCCCATCCCTCACACATGGGCTTCAATTATCACCCTCCTCCCTCCCACCCCCCCCACCCCTGCCACTATTGGTGTATGTGTTATTGAAAAGACACACTTCGTTTCCTCTACCCGCCCCCCCCCCCTCTCCCCCAGCATTCAATTTCATGGAAGGCTGGGGAACAAGCTGCTTCGCCACAGCGTCTTCAGATAGTTTACCGCCACCATCGTCGCCCCCGCTCAATGACTACTTGCTAGCTAGCACAAACTCTCTCTCTCGCGCGCGTCTCCTCCTCCCTCGTCGCCTCCCTTTGTCTCCTTCTGTCTCTCTCTCCTTCTCTCCTCTCGTTCACCTCGCCTCACCCGTTTCAGGCAGTGGGAGAGAGGTGGAGGGAGAGGGGGAGGGAGAGACAAAAGCATGACCTGGCAGTGTGGTGGGACTCACGCAAGCTGTTTTCCTCTTTGTCGACAATCCTCTGACACACACACACACACACACAAACGCGAACACACACAGTCAAAAAACACACACACACACAGACTAAAACAGACAGACACACACACACACCCACACACGCTCACCCATGCACTGGCACGGGCACACACAAACACAAAGATAGGTAGTCACACACTCACACACACACACCATCGCTTAAGGAACCTTTATTGTCTCTCAGCCCATTCTGGGGTGCTTTTCCCAGCATGCTTTGGGCCCAGCGCAGTAGGCTCCTTTTCGCATCTTTCATGCTGTGTGCATCTCTGTGTGTATGTGTGTGTGTGTGTGTGTGTCTGTAATGGTGTAGTGTTTGTGACAATCGTGTGATGTGTCTGCCAAGGCTATGTTTGTACAAGCCTAGGGGTGGGGAAGACAATGACATTCTTTTATGATGGCTCACCCTGTTGTTGTTGTTGTCGTCGTTGTTGTTGTTGTTGTTGTCGGCGGTGACGGTGGAAAAGCCACCGTGGCACCACGGTTGAGTTGTACCCCTTTGAGGGTGAGTTCGGAGGGAGCAGTTTGGGTCAGAGACAACACAGTCTCACAGCCTTGTTTTATACCTGCTGGTGTTTGTCTTCAACAACCAAAGGGACCTTCCACCAGGAGAAGAGGAGAGGCATCGACACCCCACTGGTGGAGGCATCGACACCCCACAACAGGACGCAGGGGGGACACTTTGCATAAGGGGACACTAACTGACAAGGATTGACATTACTCAATGCAGTAATAAGCATTATTATATAACTTTAGGATAGGTCTCAGGATAGGGTGAGCGGGTTAGGTTTAATATTTATACTTTTAGGATGTTGTCTGCAGTTAATGGCTTCAGTTGTGTTTAGTGAAGGCATTTCTTTTTTTCATTACCCTCAGCAAGAACCAAATTGATCTTTTTTGCGTGTGTGAATGCGTGTGTCTGTAGGAAGTAAACAATGAGAAAGACGTACAGGCATACACACAGACAGACAAACAGACGCAAAAATACAAACACACACACACGGAAACGCCAGCATGTCTCAGTTAGCTATTCCGATGAGTTAGTGCTGATGAGATTCCTGCCTGGCTGACCTGATGTTCCACTGAAGTTCTTTAACCTTCACGTTCCGGAACCAAAACCGCCGGCATATTTTTTGGGAAAGAAAAAATGAACGTTCCTTTTGTCTCCTGCTGTTATGATGTCTTTATTTTTCATTAACAGTTGTCGAGTCAAAGACTTTCCAGAAGTGGATGATGATCGTGTGTGTGTTTGTGTCTGTGTGTCTGTGTGTGCGAATGAGAGAAAGGGGCATTTTTTGAAGCTGGCTCATCTAAACCAGTAGCATTTATGTAATCATGTTGCAAAGGCTGTCCTCTTAACCTGTATCAGTATTTATGCCTTTCTCTGTTTACATACAAGTATCTATGTACACGCACGCACACATAAACACACACACACTTGCCAACGTAAAAGTAGACACACACACACGTGCGCACGTACACACACACACAAGCACATACACACAAGCACGTACACACACACATTGTTATTCTCCGCCTTCGGCTAACCATTTTTTCTCCGTCAAAACCCCGCCCCTCGACTCCACAATCTGACCAACTTAATTTATCTTTCTTACCTGTGCTGTCTCCCTCCCTCCCTCCCTCCCTCCCTCCTTCCCTCCCTCTCTCTTTATTCGGTTCTTCATTCCTAAGTGGGCCGTCATGAATGTAGGTCTCGGAAAGAGAGGGAGAGAGAAAGTGAAACCCCCCCCGACAAAACAAAAGTTGCAATAACAGTTACATAAGTCTGGATAATGGAGCCGTTACCCTGACGTAGACGTGGTTGGCATCGACTCTCGCGAGAGCGCAGACACTTATTTTGATTAGGGCCGTGTTTATACGATCACTCTCCTCCGTCGGCCGCGTGGGAGGAGACGTGGAGGGAGGGGGAAGATGGGGGTGGGGGGTTTGGCGAGGGTGGGGGCGTCTAGCTGCGGGGCAGGCAGGCACCCAGTGTGGTCTTTTTGATCATCACAAACAGCGCTCGCAAATACATCTGCTCGTCCATTAATGAGCTGCTTCCTGTTATAAATTTACTTTACTCTCGCTCCCATTTACACCCCATCCCTCCCATCCCGCCCCCTCCAACGCGATTGTATGTGTAGTAACGTGGAACACACACACACACACACGTCTGCTGACAGTGAGGAGGAGGAAGAGGAGGGTGCAGACGCTTCAAAGGGATGAAGGGGGGAGTGAGTGTTTAGAGAGAGAGGGAGAGGAAGAGGAATAGATGGAGAGAGAGAGAGAGAAAGAGAGGGATAGATGGAGGGAGAGAGAGAGAGAGCGAGGGATAGATAGATGGAGGGAGAGAGAGAGAGGGAGAGAGAGAGAGAGGGATAGATGGAGGGAGAGAGTCTCTGTCTCTCTCTCACACGTTCACTCACACACACAATCAGACACCTGGACATGCGCACACATTCAATCACTTTCTCACTCATGCACACACCCAATTAAACACACATATTCACTCACGCACTTACAAACACGCACACACACACACACAAGGCCCACACTCATGGATCCTTTTATGATAGGACTCACAGGAATGAATGTTAAATGAGTGTGTGTGTGTGTGTGTGTGTGTGTGTGTGTGTGTGTGTGTGTGTGTGCGTGCGTGTACGTGTGTGTGTGTGCGTGGCTCGAAGGGCGCCCTCTCCATGCCTCCGGTGTGTGTGTGACACCAGGCGCTGTCAGGCGGTCCGTGCCTCGGATACCGTCGCTATGTGCGCCCGAGCTGTTCGGTTGTCCTGTTCAAACCTGTTCTTACAACAACACTCCTACACACACCTCTCGAAAAGTAGGCTACCGGGAAAGCCGCGCCTCGCCGATACATGAGATTTGTGTTTTATTTAAAGGATATCCAACACAAACGCGCCACCAGTCAAGCCATGATGGTGAACGACACGTGTAAAAAAAAAAAAAAAAGATTTATATATATCGCAATGTGAGCCAAAACTGGGAACAAGGAAAGGAAATCCACTTAGAAGCCGATATCACCTACAGTATAGGCAAGGCAAGGCAGCTTTATTTACATAGCACTTTTCATACACGAGGCAGATTCAAAGTGCTTCATATAGAAACATCGTTGTGAAATAAAATAAGATAATAAAATAAATACTCTTTATACTTAAAGCGTTCCTCCTCCACGCTCGCGCTCACGTCCTGGCTCTTGCAGTGACTTCCATCTCCTTGTTCTCTCCCGCGAGCCCTCGCGCTCTCTCGCGGCTCTGCAGATGAACATGAGTCAGGGCCCATGTGGCGCCGCGTCCACAAAACGCACAGATGACAGATTACAGTCTGGCCGGCCGTCACCGGGAAGGTGGCACAGATTTGCGCACCGAGACGTGTTTGAATGTCCACAGGATATGCGTTTGAAACGTCCTGTGTCCCTCTTATGTCTTTGTCTCTTTATGCGTCATGAATGCACCTTGGTGTCGATGCATGGTGTAGCTCGTTTGCTCGTACTTTCTCTCTCTCTCTCTCTTTGTGTGTGTGTGTGTGTGTGTGTGCGTCTACATGAGATATGTGTATAGGTTGTGGGACGTGTGTGTGTGTGTGTGCACACGTGTGTGTGTGTCTACATACGATGCGTGTAGATGTTGTGGGTCTTTTTGAAGGGAAAAATGCCTAAAAGCATCAACGAGAGCTAATTACATGCGTGCTTGATCACACAGAAAAAGAACCGAAAAAACCCACAAAAAAATAAAAAAAAGTCTTTCCTTACCTTAGGTCTCTTTCCAACTACAGAGGAATTATATCAATATTTTCTCTTCAAAGAGCGCTTTGCCGCTCTTGCTGGTTGGTGTGTGTGTTAATATATATATCGAGTGGTGTGTGTGTGTAACGGGGGCTGGACTGCAGAATGTATGTGATGGTTTTGGTGTCCCTGTCCAGTGTTTGGTTTGGACAGTTTTTTTTCATCTCTAATTGAAAGCCGTCCGCAATAATTGCTCTACTTGAAATGGATGGTGTCTCTCTCTCTCTCCCTCTCTCTCTCTTCCTCCCTCCCTCCCTCCCTTCCTCCCTTGTCCGCTCCGCTCTCACTCGTTTTCGCTCCTCTGGCGACATGAAAGACGTTTGATCATGGGGGAGCATTTTTTTCCCATCATTAAATCTGTCCAAGCACTCAAACCACACCACACCGCAAGGAGAGATGGAGGTGGTGGAGGTGGGAGGTAGTGTTGGAAGTGGAGGTGGTGGGAAGGTGGTGCTGGTGGAGGTGGTGGTGGAGGTAGGAAGGTGGTGGTGGTGGAGGTGGGTGGGTGGGTGGCTTCTGGGGGCTTGGCTCAGTCTGGTTGATGGCCTGTCTTGGCCCCCTGGTCCTTGTGTTTGACACATGTTCTCAAGAGTTGACACTGTGGCAACACACACACACACACACACACACACACACACACACACACGCGCACACACACACAAATACACTATACATGAATGCAGAAGGTTTGCCAGGTTATTTTCTGTGGAGCGGACAGATCTCTGACCTTGTCTTCTCATCCTCTCTCTCTCTCTCTCTCTCTCTCTCTCTCTCTCTCTCTCTCTCTCTCTCTCTCTCTCTCTCTCTCTCTCTCTCTCAGATCAAAGTCCCTCGCAGTGTTCCCGGGAGCCTTGCAGAGGAGGGGGGTCCCAACTTCACCACGACCCAGAGCCGTAAGTGTTTAAGCTATGCTGGAGAGGTAGCGGTAGACTTTAGTGCTGCTATGTTAGACTCTTGGCTTCTTCATGTTGGACGCCATGTAGCTCTGCCATGTTGGACTCGTACCTTTGTATCACCAAATTACCTTTGTATTTCCTCGACGTCTTCATGCGGATTTCCTTCCACACAGAAACACATCCGTGTTGAAGCCATTAAACTATTTCCCTGCATGGTCCGTGAGTTTACACTGACCGAGGTAATATACCGTCTTGTTTTCGCAACCCAGTGTCCCCTCTCGAACCCTAAACATATTGGGGGTTCCATCTTCATGTAAATGTGATTAGACGACATCGTGGTACCTGGGGGGGGGGGGACGTGGGTAGAGGACTTTGTAAATAGTTCTGCACTGAATCATGACTTTGCACTGTTGGCGTTTTTGCAATTGGAAATAGTTAATCACGTTTGTAGCCTACACTCAGATGTAGTCTAAACATTCTTGCATACAAGTGGCTTGAAGAATTAGTAAAAGAAGCTGATTATTCTAAAGAGTTCTCCTCTCCGCGTGTAGCCCCGCCTTCTCCAGTGAACCGAGAAAGCCAGCTCCTCGACAACGGGGGAATATACCCCCCAGTTTACACAGGCAAGACAGTGAAATTGTACCATCTGCCAAGCAGCGACCGTGCCTGCTTTGCAGTGCAAAAATGCCTTTGGATTAATCATCCTGCCAGTGCCCTTGACCCAGGCACTAGGCGGTAGACCTGGAGTTGTCCCCGGGCGCTGCGCTGCGTGGTGGCACACTGATCCTAGTGCTGCCTGCGACGGGCCAAATGCGGAGTCCTCAATTTCCTCCCGGGTAAAAATAAAGTATTGAAAAAATATTAAAAGGGTAGGCTTCATTTCAGCTGCGGGCGGCGCTGGTGAGTGTGGAGGGGGAAGTAAACCCTGGCAGGGTGGTGTGGTACAAATGGAAATTGAGGAACCTGCAGTCTAAGTGACGGGGTAGGATTGCAAAGCGGCCGGGGGGGTTATATCAACTGGCTGCCAGAAATTGCCGGTTATTGTGTTTGATACCCAATCGTCCACTGTCTGGCTGTAGGCAGCCTTGAAGCAAGATGCCTGTAGCCACTATCTCCTTCCCTGATTGGGTAATCCAGGGATTCTATCTTGCCTGTCAATCACAGGTGCGCGAATGCATCCCCCCTCAATAGGAGGGAGGGAGAAGGGATTCGTAGGGAGGAAGGAAGGGAGGGAGCAGAGAGGGAGGCGACATTTTTCTCAAAACCTTGCTCTGCTCTCTCTCTCTCTCTCCACAACTCCTGAATCTGAATTCACCGCAAGGTGCTTTAGAGTCCTGTAGAAGGGCTCCTAAATGACAAAACAGTGAGTCTTTTGTGTGGAAAGTATGCCGAGATGTAGGGCTGGGCCATTCATCGAAATTCGATTTTGATTTCGATTTTTAGCTTCAAACGATCACAAAATTAACATGATCGACTTTTCAAATTTGTATTTTTTTATTTATTTATTTTTTTTAAATGTTTTATAGAAAGTGCAGAACAGCTGGATACATATCTGTACAATATTTTAGATTTCAACATTTTCTTTTGGACCATTTTGTGTACTTTTTTAAGGCGAAATTTCTCAAGTTCTCAGTTACAAAGTGTTTTTGAGAGAGACACGCTGAATAAACACATCATGTTGTCAATCTCCAAAAATAATCGTTTGAATAGTCGTGATTTCAATATTGACCAAAGTAATCGGGATTATGATTTTTTTTCCTCAATCGAGCAGCCCTACCTACAGCGGCCCTAGCGCTACAGCGATGGCGGTTCATTGCCGGTTCCCAACGCAGCGGTTCTGGTTGTGAGCCAGACTACACGGGGGCCGTGGGCCCTTTACAAGCTTCTCTCTGCTCGCCCACACCCTGTTGTGACCGTCGGCAACTTTTTTGTGTTATTAGTGGGAGAGAATATTCGTCTTTGCTTGCGTTTGCATTTTTCGCTCGCAGAAGAGGAAGCCTGGGGAACCGTGGTGGCCTGTTTCGTCTGGCGCCCTCGGCTCGTCCTCCTTCTCTCGTGATACGCTGTACTCGTGAGGTCCGCTGGTGAATTACAGACCCGTGAGAAGGCTGTGACGCAGAACTGCAATCCTTTATGTGTATTATTCGTGCAGATATGAATGACCATATTAAATCTATATATAGATGGATGGATAGAAGTATGGAAGGATGGATGGATAGATAGACAGATGGACAGATGGATAGAAAGATAGGAGAACATAACATTGGGAGTATTGCCTGCCTAGCTCCCATTAATCCACATACACACAGACCTTTTTTGGCACGTAAACATCAGCTAACCTCTACCGTGTGCCTTAAATCCCCGGCGCAGCCTTGCACCTTTTTCACGAAAACAGATGAATATTAAACTACGGCACAGCCGTGGCAAGATTGCTTTTTATATTTTTTCCTCATTTCTCGCAGCCGATATTTATCATGCCCGGAACGGTGCATCGGTTACCATGCCTACCTCCCTTCGCCACCTACCAAAAGTAAATCCCAAATGGCGGTGTGACCCTGCTGGCTGTGCGGCTGAACAATAATAGAAGGTGGTGGTGGGGGTAGGGTTGGGGGGGTTGCTTGTCATACATGTGCAGTGTTTTGTGTCTTCAAGGTAAGCTAGCTGGCATGTTCCTCACCCCCCCCCCCCCCCCCCCCCAATCCATTGATTGCTAGCATGCATGCGTTAGCTTTGTATTTACGGGCGCCATTAAAACGTGTGCGTCGATTCCCCGTCTCCCTACAGCTGGGACTTATGGCCGCCGTGTGACAAAAGGCAGCGAATTGAAAAGGAGCTCACGATTTGTATAGAGTTTAGAGTCTGTCGTGTTCCCTCCCCAAGGATTCTGGCTTCTGCTGGCTTCTGCTGTGTGTGTGTGTGTGTGTGTGTGTGTGTGTGTATGCCACCCTCCCTCTCTGGATATCTCCCCCACTGTGAGTGTGCGTCTGTGTCTGTGTGTGCCTTCATGTGTGTGTACAAGAGAGAGAGAGAGAGAGAGAGCCTGAACACTTTGCCTGCCTGCTCGGACGCAGCAACAGATAACAGATGGTCGCCCTGCATTAGAAGTGTTTTATTTCCCCGTGGAAGCCAGATATGTCAGAAATAAGCATGTGCAACATTAGTCATTTGGAATATTCATGCCCTGGTCGTCCACATGGTTTCCTGTTCACAGCCAAAATACCACCAGCTCAACTCTCCCAGGGAAAGAGAGAGAGGGGCAGAGAGAGAGGGATAATTCTTATTAAAATAGCCCTTTATTAAACCGAATAAAGGATTTAAAACACACATTTCTTCTGAACAAATATAGCATCATTTTTGAATCGTTGTTATTCTTTTCTTAAGGATAAACATAATTCATCCTCATTTTGCGTCACACACAGCGCTCCCCCTAGGGTCACAAAGGGGACAAAAACATATATATTAGCTACCAGCTTGTAGCAGCATGCTCCACCCTTACCCGGGCTGTTTCTCGTTAGCCAAAGGGCCAATTTAGCTGTTACTGATTTGTCGTTCATTACTGTGAGGGCAAGTGTTCCCTTTCCACACTGTCGCTGGCCCCAAACAAACAATTAATCAGAGACACATTCCCCACGTCCCAGGAACAATGACCCTTACCCTGAATGTACCCACTATCCTAGTGCACTCCACAAACGATCGTTCCACTCATTCAACCTGCGCACAAAATCGACGTCCTTCCCTGATGCCTGTATTCAGGCGTGCTGCCTGTCTGTTTGTAGCTGTTTACCCGTGCACTGTCCTTCACCGGAGGTCTGTGTCTCAATGGGTGGCTTCTACTGGGACCGCCAGCCCACTCTGAAAGAGTGTCCGGACCAACTAAACCTATCCCCCTTGACACCTGGATCCCTGCCAGCGCATGCAAGTCTGGGACCTTCACGTGTGCATGATACGCCTGTTGCTCCCAAGTTCCACTGAAGGCTCCCATCCTTGAAGTTTTCAAAGGACACCTCCCGCCTATCCCAAACTGCAGCCGAGCACAATGCTCTCCCCCTTCTTCGACCCACTGCTCAGAGCCGGCAAGGGTTTCAGCAAAACGTTCCTTGTGGTTCCCGACAGACGCCCAGAACTCTTGCGCCATCCTTGCCAGGAATCTTGAGGATGTGATGTTCGCCAGGGGTCCCAAGTCAATAACGGATGATTCAGTCGTTCGGAGCGGGCAGATTGCATGCTGGCTGAGGACAGAGGCTGTGTGTCTATGAAACACTACCAGAAGAACGGCTCCTCTAACAGCCACATTCTGTGAGGATGATCAGTGTCTCTGTGCGACCGGAAAACACCAGCAAGGCCGGCTGTACCGAACCATAAAAAGATGTTATCCCGGTCTGGTCGGTTTCACCAAGGTTTCACCCCCCCCCAAAAAATAGCTTCCCACTAACGGTGTCCACAGCAGTCATACAACAGCTTCTGCGCTGTCAGTGGGACTTGCTGTAAGGCCATGTCCACAGTCCCCGACAGGTGAGTAAAAATCGGTGGCTCTAGTGCTGTCCGGAAAGCGAAACGAACTGTAACCTCTCCACCAACCTCCTTGTGGTTCCAGGACAGCAAGTCTGTGCCATAGGGTATTGGCAACATTCACTCTTCCACGTATGACCACTGCGGCAGCATCCATTTCCACCTGAGACAACTTCGCCTACACACCCTCCTATTTACATCTTTTTTATTTGCCTGTGCCCAAAATACCCTCATGAATTGAGTTCCCCCTTCACCCATTTAAAATGTCCAGGCAAGCTGGGAACTGCTCTCTCTCTCGCCGCTGTCAAATAAGCAAGGCTTCACCTCGCTGAGGAGGCCTTATCCTGCACGTGTCGCACTAGCTCCTACCCTGACGCCTTCCTGTGTCTTTATAAAAATAGTGACGTCATCTGTAGTGAATCTAACTGGGAGCTGTGCTGCAGCACTGTTGGTGATAGCTCTGCTACTCTGCTTCTTTAGTGGAGTAACAGTGCTTCGATAGCTAAGCCGCAGAGCATCCCCAATTGTTGGCGTCCCCGTCAAACACCACTGACACTTGGCGGCTCATTCCCCCCCCCCCCCCCCCAACCTCAGCCAGACAAGAACCATACAGAAGTCCGACCCAGGATGTGAAAACTTCCTCGACACCAAAGGCCCTTCGAGCGGGAAACAGCGTTCTCTTGATCAAGGGACTGGATACCAAGGTCTGTGTTCTAGAGTTCACACAGATCCACGGTATGCCTCACAGGAGAAAGATGATCCATGAACCGTTCTGTCAGGAACACGATGTGTTTGGTCCGTACAGATAATCAACTACACGCACTGCTTCAGCGGGTTGTATAAAACGTTTGAAAGTATTGTACTTTTTTTTGTACATCAGTATTGTATAGTATTTTACATTTTTTATTGCACAGAGCTGGTCAGCAGGCCTCCACTTCTGGACTGGGGCCAAATCTTTTTTAATTTTTTTTTTACGCATGACAAAAAACGCCGTTTGACATGAGGTAGCGAGCGAGTCCTCCATGGAGGTCCGTGTGTGATCAGCTCCCAGAAATGTTTAGGAAGGTCCGCCTGCAGACCATCAATCCCTGGAGCATACCCAGCGGCCAAAATATATGGCTCCTCCAGTACGAGGCCATCATTTAAACCGGCCTTTCCCGTGTTTGTCGGTCGTGCCAGGGTCTTCCAGCAGAGCTGTTGATCACAGTCACCTTCCCCATAGGTCTGCTTAAAACCCGACCCCACGGTTCCTTAACTCCACCGGATCTGTCGTAAATGCTCCATCTGAAAGCTTAAAACAGTTTGCTTTCTGTAAGCTACAGTTTTTTCTCCATTAAAATAAAAACAGTAGAACTTGATGATTCAATGTCCCTGATGTTGGTAAAAACGGCCCCTGAACGCGGCCACTTTAACCCTTGGCTGCAATGAAAAGCTTAATTCTCTAATTATCTCCTGAAGAGGCTGATGGCTTCCAAGGTTCGGTTTGGTTTTTAGACCTCCAGAGAAAGAGGTGTGATCTGTTCCTCACCAACTACTTTACTTCATCACGACACTCTCTCCTCTTAATCTCAACTGTAGTGGTGGTTGTAGAGTAGAGTGGTTATGTGACATAACCACTCACAGCGTTGGCAAAGAGCTCTGTCATTTAGTAACTTATTAAAATGCCAATGAGTCCCAGCTTTAACTCTGGGAAAAAAACGTCAATAGTGGTAATGTGGTGGTCTTTAAAACCCACTGGGCTAAGACCGCTGAATCAGTCTCAAACCCAAAGCATCCAGAACTGCCTTAGCTCGCATGGACAGAATAACAGGAATCCCTGCGTTTGACTTACAATGACGCACCAAGTGTCTGTGATGGGTCTGTCACAAACATAAACGCCTGTCCCCCTTAGAGACCATGAAGATAAGCCCGATTAAAATATTTGCAGCCAAAGTTGAGTTGTTCTGAACGGGCTCGCAAACGGTACAAATCCCCACTGCTCTTGCTTGAGGGCCGCGTTGGTAATAAATGGTGGTGTGCCTGTTTTTTCCCCATCAACTGATCACCGAGCAAAAAAAGAAAAACCTTCCTGATAATGCAGAGAAATGGAAGATTCACAGATCTCCCACACATCTTGCCCCACTCTCAAACCCGTGTTTCAAGCATTCACCCCACAGAGAGGGAGCGATAGAATAGCCTTGTATATACTCTTTATACCTTGGCTGTGCTTATGGGGAAATCAGGCGATGTCATACAGATCACATCCACGGCACTCTCATATTTATGAGCAATTATCCCACACAAACTGACACACATTCAGGAACACAAACACACACACGCACACACACACACACACACACACACACACACACACACACACACACACACACACACACACACACAGTAATTAGCTCATCCATTAGAACCCACTTGTTTGGGATTTGCTCATAGAGACTAGACCAGCTTGTTGACCCTGGAGGGAATCATGACTGCCCTCCACTCTTCTCTCTCGCTCTCCAGAACCTCTTCTCTCTCGCTCTCCAGAACCTCTTCTCTCTCGCTCTCCAGAACCTCTCTCTCACTCTCTATCCAGTGCCTTTTCTCTCTCTCTCTCTCATTCTCCCGCTCTCTCTCTCATACCACTCCCTGCCTGCAGCCCCCAACTCGCCATCTTGTCTTCCTTTATTACCGCCGCCCAACCCCATAAAGCTGCCTTTTTCCTCCCTAGCCGTCTCTCTCTCTCTCTCTCTCTCTCTCTCTCTCTCTCTGTTCTCTCTGTACGCTCTCTCTCTCTCTCTCTCTCTCTCTCTCTCTCTCACTCTGATCTCTCTGTACTCTCTCTCTCTGTCTCGCTCTCGCTCTCTCTCTCTCTCTGTCTCCCTCGCCCACAGTGGTCCCTGATGATCAGGGTTAATACGCTCCAGTCTGCGCAAAGAGAGAGAGAGAGAGTGAGAGAGAGAGAGAACATTAAAAACCAAAGCATCAGTGCGCGGCATCATCGGAAAATGCGATATAATGTATTCGACAATATGCAAATCCAAGAACGGCTGGCTTGTTTACTGAGGGGACCTGCTGATTCACAGTGAGCGAGCAGTGTGCTGTTATCACGGGCCTACTCATCTCACTGTTTGCACGCACACGCGAAATGCAAGGTGTGTGTGTGTGTGTTGGCATTTAGCGTTTCCTAGGTTTTTGGAAAACAATGGCGCAGAGTTTAGCGTTTCGTTTTTTCTGACAAAACCCGCCCACGTCGGAACAGGATGGCGTTATCGCAAATTAGATTTCATAGTCTGTATCTTTGACGTTGTTTCCTCTCGCTGTCATCGAATGAGGTTAATCACATTTATGAATGACGTGATTGGTTTATTGTGCGTGTTTAGCATTAGCATAACAGTGTGACACACACACGTAAGCAAGTTTGCTTCCTCAACTCCATTCATCTTCTTTGGTTTTCTTTATGCCCCCACCCAGGAGATGTGCTAAGCTAGCTACTTCCTTAGCATCCTTCCTTAGCCATGCTTCCTTAGCAGATTAGCATTAGCACTAGCCAGGCTCCTCTGCCATCAACATCAGCACTGTAGGCTACTTCCTTAGCATAAGTTCTAAGCAATGCATCCTTGATCAACAATACATCCATAGCATGCTAGCCATGCTCCTGCGCACGCCACGGTCAGCTGCTTCCTTAGCATCCTTCCACAACAAAGCATCCATAGCATGCTAGCCTCAGTGCTAGCCATGCTCCTGTGCCAATAACAACACCATGGTTAGCTACTTCCTTAGCATAAGTTCTAAGCAATACATCCAAAATACACTGACTTGGTATTCAAACAATTTTTTCTAACTTCTGTACAAACTCTCACTACTGTGCAGTCGGTCAGTCCTTACGGATGCAGAGAAAAGGAAGGGTCCCCCCCATGTGTGAGTGAGTGCGTGTCTGTCTGTCTGTGTGTGTGTGTGTGTCTGCGTGTCTGTCTGTGTGTGCGTGCTCGGCTATAGGACCGAAGCAGGCGCTGATTCATAGCTCTTTTGACAAGACGGATCTAAATTTGTGCTATTATTAGACCCGCTTTCCCCCTCATTGCTGCTGCTTACCAAGAGCTACTCTCAGGCTGGTGTGTCACATACATACCCCCCCCCCCCCCCACACCCCCCCTCCCTCCCTCCCTCCCTCCCTCCCTCTCAACCCTTATGGCGCACTCTGTCTGGGCTTCTGAGAAAGTGCAGGGGGCCTATATAATTCTATACCTCCCATCCACTGCCCATGTGAGTCCAATTAGCCGCGTGTATGTAGTATTATTAATTTATCTTTTGTTTTTGTGTACCTTTTATCTGTTTGTTTGTTTTTTTTATTTAGTGGTGTCAGGTAAGTCGCTGCAGCATGGAAGAAGATAACAATTATCCCCCCCAGGCAGAATATCAGCGGCCACACAGGAAGAGAGGAGGGAGGGAGGGAGGGAGGGAGAGAGGGAGGGAGAGAGGGGGGAGGGAGGGAGGGAGGGAGAGAGGGAGGGGGGGAGGGAGGGAGGGAGGGAGAGAGGGAGGGAGAGAGGGAGGGAGGGAGGGAGAGAGGGGGGAGGGAGGGAGAGAGGGAGGGAGGGAGGGTGGGAGGAGGGAGGGAGAGAGGAGGGAGGGAGGGAGGGCGGGAGGGAGGGAGGGAGAGAGGGGGGAGGAGGCTCCGTAATGTATTGTTTCAGACCAGCGAGGGGAGGGGAGGGCACTGTGGTGACGTGGTGTGTGTGTGTGTGTGTGTGTGTGTGTGTGTGTGCGGGTATTAATGTGGCAGACTACAGCAGTTGCAGTGGCGGTTCATGTTAGAAAATGGAAATGTACATGGCAGAAACAATTTGCCAAAATGAACAGGGAAGCGTGCCGTTCAGTGCCCGAGTTTGCAGTCGACGTTGCGTTGCGAGGCGGTTCTATGGGAGTTTTTTCCCCGGCGAATGTCATGCGTGCCGAACGCATCGTGACAGTGGTCCGTCACGCCGTTGTAGGCTGGGTGGTTGGGTTAGAAGCCTGCGTTTCGTCTGTGGGTGATACCCTGTACAGCACTCTGTCGCTGGTCGCAGAGTGATTACAATCGGTATTTATTGCGACGGATCGGCAGGATTCGCGGAAAAACCAATAAGCGAAAGAAATAAATGTATTTTAATCCGCTAAAAGGTCAACATTTGCATTCCATCGTGCAGCTCGTGCTAATAATTATTCATAAATCCCGTTACGAGTTGTTGAGGTTGCTAGGGGTGGTGGTGGTGATGCTGTAGTCACTGTGTAGTCATGTGAACGGCACTATGATGCACTCTTTCACTGGTGTACCTGCACTGCTGTCTGTCTCACACACGCACGCACACACGCAGACACACACCTGTCACTACCGTACTTGGTAAAAGGATGTTGTATTTGATGCATGACGTACAAACAGGCATTACTCCCTTCAATAATAAATTAAAGAGATGCCTTTATAGTCATTAATATAATTATAATGGACAGCATACATCAACATAACATACGTCCTTGATTGCTTGGTAGAATTAATGAACCCCATAGCTCAGCAAGGTGATGAAACAGGCTTGAACTAGCAAAGGAACAGCCTTTAATGTACAGACTTCCTGGCCTGTAATGGCCACAGGCAGTGCATGCAATAGTCGTTATTTGAATAGTAATAAATGTAACCATGTTTATTCACGTGTTTTTTCCGGACGCCCGCTCTAATGCAGATTGAGTGCTATATCCCTGTTTCGCATATCAACGGCTTTGGTGGGCTTGATTCCCTTGCAAGGTGTCTGTTGAAAGATGCCTGCAGGGCTGAGATGTGGTCTCTCAGACTTGGGAGATCTCTGTTTTGAAGCCCATTAGTTTCAATGAATGTCTTGAGATCCTCGAATGAATCAATGTTCCCCTGCTCCTGTCTCACACCCCACAAGCCCAGTTTCCTTGACGTGTGTTTGCCTCGGTTACTTCAGCGGTGATAATGGCAGAACCACGAGATACAGCTAACGTAACGTTGCCGTTCTGAGTCAGATTCGACGTATGCATTGGTGTGCCGGGAACATCACTCCATCAGCATGCATTAGTACCGTCGTAATCTAGTGCCTGTGGTATTCATATGCAACCCACATACTACTTGGAAAGACATAAAAGGCTGGATTCCATTCGTCAGCAAAAGTGACAAGTGTGTGTTAGGGCACTGCGACTGGAGATTTAACTCATTGAGCTTGTCAAGCATGTCACTTAGGTAAGCCAGTTTCGTAACCTGCTCCTTATCTATAAACGTGCTTGAATATTTTTCGCACTACCAACTCCAGCAGAATTCCGGGTTCATCTCCCAAACAGCGGGGCAGTGTACTTCTGTGCCCTTATCCTGGCACAAGGCGGACAATAATTCAAGCTTTCATCACCTCGGTCATCTCATTCCCTCATGTAGCCGTTGATGAGTTTGAATAGTTCCTCAGCTGTCGTCTGCACTCGCACACATTTGCAGAAAAGCAAAACCTTGGACAGATCGCGTGCCGTCTTTTCCGACGCACACTCTATGGAAAGATGGTTCTTATTGCTGTCAGTAGTCTCGACCACTCGCCGGGCAAAGCGTTTATCCCGGATTTCTTTCTGTTAGCTTCTTTCATATCGTCGGGTGTATCGTTGATGCGTCTTGCGATAGTGTCGTCGGCCAGGAAGGATAGGGGTAAGCTTCAGGGCGCTTGCCTTCCTCAAATCATTGGTGGAAACATATCCAGAGCAGCAGGTAGGAGGTGTTCCTCCCATTTGGTGTGAGCCTTTGCGCCTTGATACTGAGAAAGCGGCCTTGGAGGAGGCTCCGTGCGATCAACTGTGATGCTGACCTCGTTAATGTTTTTTTTCTCTGAAGTAGCGCACTGGCCAGCTCGCTGCAGCTGGGCGGGCTGTTTCAAGATGGTGTTTGAGTTTGTGCCGGCTCATGTGGTCCGCGGCGAGAGACTTCAGACCTCACACACACTCCCCTCCAAACCGTAGGAGGTGGAGGAGGAGGAAGCTGAACTCTCGAGGTGAAGCCAATGATGATCAATGCCTTGTTTAATATTATCCACTTTTAGTTTTTGCCTCCCCAGGACTCGGCAGTGTGTCTGTCGTACCTTGAAAGCAGGTTGCGTGGAAATGGTCTTCATAACAGCAAAGACCAAAGCAACGATTGGTCGCATATTTATAAAGCTTCCTGCACGCACGGGCAGCGATGTCAGTGGAATCAGTGGTTAATGTGTTTGTTTACAGCACTGTGGGAAACACCGGTGTAAGATATGATAAGATATGCACGATAAATATTGATTACTAAGACAAAATACTTGCTCACAACATCCTCCTTAAGGATGTGCTTTGTTGTCACTCGGCGTTTTGCATGCGCAGTCAGTGGCTTACTTACAATAGTACTGTGGGGTGTGTGTGTGTGCGTGTGTGTGTGTGTGTGTGTGTGTGTGTGTGTGTGTGTGTGTGTGGATGATGGCTGGTTTAACCAGCCTCACCTGGCCCGAGTCAGACCGATCGGAAGGTGAGGCACACCTGTTGTACATTAAGTAATCAATGTGCACAGGTTACCGGGATATTATGCCAACAGCTTTGTGTGTGATTAGCCATTACAAGATGTTTGAAAATCAGCTTTCTTATGTCTTAGTGACATCACAAGTGGGCGTGTCTATCTAGATGTATGCTAGATAGATCAATCTACCAGCCAACCTAGTGGTCTGTAGAAAATGTTGCTTATCTATCCATCTTACATCTAGGTGATCACCTGTCCCACTTGTGATGTCACTAAAACACAGGAAAAGGCCTATTTTAAAATGGCTTGTAATGGCTAATCACACTTGCACCTGGAGGTATAATATCAGCTCTTTAAACCAGCCTTCTCCACACATACACTCAGGGACGAGATCTCCTGCATGGCAACTGTGGTAGAAAATAACCAAGTTCTATCACTTCAACTAATCAGGAGAGTATGAGGAATCGAGGAGCCCGGATCAAGTATGACAGGCGATTTCATAGGCAACACCTATGCACTTAGCTCAGTGAAAAAAATGTTAGATGTCATAGCAAATATCTTTCGCATGAACATACCCTTATAGTCTTTGGTCCACTACAGCAAATTATATATAAAATAGTGCACTTTCAGGGAGACTTGGGCCTAACACATTCAGCCAGTTTGAACAGAAGAACACACACCAGAATAGGCCTGTTTAGTAAGCAGGATTTGATGCCGCATTCCTACACTTATAAAATACAATTCAATGTGTAAGTAATCCTAATATTCAGAATACAATACTCAGATTGAGTGATGAAACGGAATACGTTACATATTACATTTTTGGGCATGTATTCTGTATTTTGTAACGGGATACATTTTAAAAGTATCCTTCCCAACACTGATGGTAAATGACAATTAGCGTAGCATTGTAGGCTATTCTGTACAACGGTGCTTTCTCGTACCTTCTCTCCCTTCTTGTTAAATCGCAAATGGGTGTCGACAGGTGTGTGTCCAATACATCGCACATGCTCTGTGTGCGTTTTGTGTTCATTTTGTGTTGCAAACTTGAATAGCTCGCGGGAATTGCTTATTTGCTATTTGCCGCCTCTCTGAAATTTCGTCACGGCAACACGTCTAATGCTAATCGGCAGAGGTCAGAGCACATGCACCACGTTGTCACTGGTAACCGCGCACACGCACACACACACACACACATGTGTGCGCGCTTGGTAGGTTATGCTAGGTCATGCTACGCTATGCTAAAGAAGCAGGCATGTTAAACTACATTTTCAGTTCAGCAACGATTATGGGTCTTTGGCACGACGTAGCAACAGAAATAATGGTGCTCCTGGTGATGGGACAGAAACTGTACATATCATTTTCTTTTATTGAGGGACAGAAGGATTTTGTTTGTGGACATTGATTTTGAATCTCCACGACACACAATGATTATTTTGTTTTCCTTTGTTTTTTGCACTCAAATAATAATAGATGAAACACAAGCAGCCGCACAAGGCACTAATGTGTTCCTTCAATCACAGCCAGATGGACTCTCAGATGACGACATTTTGTGTGTGTGTGTGTGGGGGGGGGGGGGGGGGGGGGGGTTACTAGCCCGGCAATCTGTTTCCATGGTATGGTTTCGGCTTCTGAAGAGTAAAATACCTTCACACCGTTGTTTATGTGACTGGCATCCGGTTTGGCAGTGCGACGTTCCTCCAGTGAACTGAATTCAACCGCGTCTCGAGAGATTGTGCGATGTTACACTGCCCTGTGTGCGCACACACACCTCTCTTTTTGAATAATCATTCTGTAGCGACTGACATGGTCGGTTTATTATGGAGTAAATGTGAAAAAAATAAGGGACATCTTCTTATGTCCTGTCAGAGAAAAAAAACGAAGACCTGAAAACCCTGACGCCTGAAAGGTAAACATTGACGTGGATTTTGACCAAACATGTCCCCCGGCAGGATTCCAACATCCCCCCGGCTGCATTCCATTTCCCCCGGGGCGCGTTCCAATAATGCTGTAGCGCGTTCTGTTCCCACTGCGTTGGGTATGGTTAGGAGGCCGTGCCGAGACATTTCAGGAAACGGAGAGCTCCGGTTCTCCCGGATTCTAACGAGTTGCCGGCAGTTGCGTCACGTCACACAAATTTCCAGTCGGTTTCTTTCTTTTTTTTTACTTGAAATCTGGAACACGGAAATTAGTTTATGAGCTGTTGTGCTATTGAGGATGAGTGTTTTGTTACCAAGAACCCTATTCATTAAGAATATACAAAAAACCTCTTTGATGGCTTTAACGGTTTTAACACGCTGGAATTGATTGCACTCCCATGCTTTTAGACACCTTCCGATAATTGGTGTCTGCTTTATTGTCGAATCCAAAACCGCCTGTGTTTTTTGAGGGTCCCAAGGTTCCTCTGAAATGTGATTATTAAGTTTGTATAAACCGGGGATCTCATTTAACACTGGAGCACTTCCGGGGTTCAAAACCGCCGTGCAATGAAGCGATTAAATATTCAGTTTGAACCACAGAGTACCACGAACGGTTGCGTAACAGCCCCTTTTTAACCAGCGGTGTTGCGATGTGGAATGGTGTTGCTAACCATTGTCAGCTCATGGATCCTGATTAATTACACCATATTCTTCATCTTCGTCTTCGTCTATCACTATCATTACACCCCTGAGGCTAAACATGGCCCCTCTGTGTGAGAGTTTCTGCATGCTCACCACCTCTGTGTTTCTGTGTGGCCCCTCACATTGCTAACCAGAGCCTTGCTTTAAGGCCCTGTTACGGGGCCATACTCATGACACACACACACACACACGCACACACACACACACACACACACACACACACACACACACACACACACACACTCATATGACACACACACACACACACACTGGTTTCCTGTGGCTGAGGGAGCAGTACAACACTCTTCAGGGTTAAGCTAGTTGAGGACCAGTGTTGTCGTCTGTGCTGATTCGCTGGTGTGTTTAAACGGGGCCGTGTGGCCCCCAAGGGCCGAAGAACGTCCTCATCTAGCTGTGGCTTTGATTTTTCTATTTTTACGATTGATGTGCATCGGCGAAGTATATGTTTTATTCATTTGGGAGGATTAAATACGATATTAATGTCTGCCTTTGTTGTAGTCATTGTGAAATCAGCTCAATCATCATCATCACTTGTATTTCCTTCTCAACAAATGTGTTGTGTAACATTGTAGGATAGTATTTCGCAGTAGTCGTTTGAATCCATTATACACTCGGTATATGCGTGCACGTCTCCCCTGGCCCTGCCGGTTAACTCTGACGCGGCCATCGTCTGTTTTGCTACCATTCAGTGCTCCCGAGTTTCGGTTAAAATACATCTTGGCACCCGCCAACTGACAGGCATTTTCAAGAAACGATCTGAGAATATATTTAAAAGTCACCTGTTGCGTTAAATAAATGGGTTATTGGCAGTGAGGCCCCTCTCATTAGATGTGCCTGTCAGGTTTCACCGGAACAGGAATCAGCGCTGATTAGGGAAAAAAAAAAACGGGCGGACATTCAGCCATAGGGAGGCTCGCCGAGGCGGTGGGCCGGTGCCAGGGTGTGTAGCGTCGAAGAGTGGGTCGGCTCGCTGCTGTTCTCCTGCGCACCTCGCGGGAGTGTGTCACAGCGAGCTGGAACCCAATGCCTTGGAGAAGGAGGAAGGAGGAGGGGGAGAGGGGAGGAAGGGGAGGAGGAGAGGACAAGGAAGAAGAGAGGAGGGAGAGGAGGAGAGAGTTGGAGGAGAGGAGGTGGTGGTGGAGGAGAGGAGGAGCAGGAGAAAGAGGAGGAGGAGAGGAGATGATGTAGGAGGAGGAGGAAGAAGGAGGGAGGTGGAGGAGGAGGTGGTGGAGAGGGGAGGAAGGGGAGGAGGAGAGGACAAGGAAGAAGAGAGGAGGGAGAGGAGGAGAGAGTTGGAGGAGAGGAGGTGGTGGTGGAGGAGAGGAGGAGCAGGAGAAAGAGGAGGAGGAGAGGAGATGATGTAGGAGGAGGAGGAAGAAGGAGGGAGGTCGAGGAGGAGGTGGTGGAGAGGGGAGGAAGGGGAGGAGGAGAGGACAAGGAAGAAGAGAGGAGGGAGAGGAGGAGAGAGTTGGAGGAGAGGAGGTGGTGGTGGAGGAGAGGAGGAGCAGGAGAAAGAGGAGGAGGAGAGGAGATGATGTAGGAGGAGGAGGAAGGAGGGAGGTGGAGGAGGAGGTGGTGGAGAGGGGAGGAAGGGGAGGAGGAGAGGACAAGGAAGAAGAGAGGAGGGAGAGGAGGAGAGAGTTGGAGGAGAGGAGGTGGTGGTGGAGGAGAGGAGGAGCAGGAGAAAGAGGAGGAGGAGAGGAGATGATGTAGGAGGAGGAGGAAGAAGGAGGGAGGTGGAGGAGGAGGTGGTGGAGAGGGGAGGAAGGGGAGGAGGAGAGGACAAGGAAGAAGAGAGGAGGGAGAGGAGGAGAGAGTTGGAGGAGAGGAGGTGGTGGTGGAGGAGAGGAGGAGCAGGAGAAAGAGGAGGAGGAGAGGAGATGATGTAGGAGGAGGAGGAAGAAGGAGGGAGGTGGAGGAGGAGGTGGTGGAGAGGGGAGGAAGGGGAGGAGGAGAGGACAAGGAAGAAGAGAGGAGGGAGAGGAGGAGAGAGTTGGAGGAGAGGAGGTGGTGGTGGAGGAGAGGAGGAGCAGGAGAAAGAGGAGGAGGAGAGGAGATGATGTAGGAGGAGGAGGAAGAAGGAGGGAGGTCGAGGAGGAGGTGGTGGAGAGGGGAGGAGGAGGAGGAGGAGAGGACAAGGAAGAAGAGAGGAGGGAGAGGAGGAGAGAGTTGGAGGAGAGGAGGTGGTGGTGGAGGAGAGGAGGAGCAGGAGAAAGAGGAGGAGGAGAGGAGATGATGTAGGAGGAGGAGGAAGGAGGGAGGTGGAGGAGGAGGTGGTGGAGAGGGGAGGAAGGGGAGGAGGAGAGGACAAGGAAGAAGAGAGGAGGGAGAGGAGGAGAGAGTTGGAGGAGAGGAGGTGGTGGTGGAGGAGAGGAGGAGCAGGAGAAAGAGGAGGAGGAGAGGAGATGATGTAGGAGGAGGAGGAAGAAGGAGGGAGGTGGAGGAGGAGGTGGTGGAGAGGGGAGGAAGGGGAGGAGGAGAGGACAAGGAAGAAGAGAGGAGGGAGAGGAGGAGAGAGTTGGAGGAGAGGAGGTGGTGGTGGAGGAGAGGAGGAGCAGGAGAAAGAGGAGGAGGAGAGGAGATGATGGAGGAGGAAGAAGGAGGGAGGTGGAGGAGGAGGTGGTGGAGAGGGGAGGAAGGGGAGGAGGAGAGGACAAGGAAGAAGAGAGGAGGGAGAGGAGGAGAGAGTTGGAGGAGAGGAGGTGGTGGTGGAGGAGAGGAGGAGCAGGAGAAAGAGGAGGAGGAGAGGAGATGATGTAGGAGGAGGAGGAAGAAGGAGGGAGGTGGAGGAGGAGGTGGTGGAGAGGGGAGGAAGGGGAGGAGGAGAGGACAAGGAAGAAGAGAGGAGGGAGAGGAGGAGAGAGTTGGAGGAGAGGAGGTGGTGGTGGAGGAGAGGAGGAGCAGGAGAAAGAGGAGGAGGAGAGGAGATGATGTAGGAGGAGGAGGAAGAAAGAGGGAGGTCGAGGAGGAGGTGGTGGAGAGGGGAGGAAGGGGAGGAGGAGAGGACAAGGAAGAAGAGAGGAGGGAGAGGAGGAGAGAGTTGGAGGAGAGGAGGTGGTGGTGGAGGAGAGGAGGAGCAGGAGAAAGAGGAGGAGGAGAGGAGATGATGTAGGAGGAGGAGGAAGAAGGAGGGAGGTGGAGGAGGAGGTGGTGGAGAGGGGAGGAAGGGGAGGAGGAGAGGACAAGGAAGAAGAGAGGAGGGAGAGGAGGAGAGAGTTGGAGGAGAGGAGGAGCAGGAGAAAGAGGAGGAGGAGAGGTGATGGTGGAGGAGGAGGAGGAAGAAGAATGAGGTGGAGGGGAAGGAGGAAAAGGGAAAGGAGGAGTAGTAAAGGAGGAGGAGGAGAAGAAAACGCAGGAGGAGGAGGAGGAGGAAACTGAGGAAGCTGCCATTTCCCCGACAATGTCCATACCTGGATACTGAACTGCCTCCACGTCTGCCGCTGTCCACATTTTACACCGCTTGCCAAGTGTGTGTCTGCGGTCGAGGGAACGTTGTCCGTGCCCTGGGGAGCCTCGATGGTCGCTTCCACGTAACACAGGCTCCCTGGAAGCAGCGCCGGGATTCAGGAGCGGGGAGAGACGCCGTGCGGCCGCTGGGATTCGCCTGTCATCTGTGCTTGGCTAACACACGCTTTAAGCCGTTAGAATGAGTTACCAGCTGACCTGTCCTACCTGTGCCCATATCTGGGCGGTTTGACCGGTTAAATGGATGATACCTCCTTTAAGCCTCGGGGGGGGGGTAAGCGGAGAGTACAGTTTACTTTTTGTGCCAACTTTTGACAAATAACTGCTTTTAAATCCTGTTTTATTCATAGCTTTAGCTGTGCACACTAGGACTATAGGTGTGTGTTTTAAACTATGTTTTTCATTAAAAGCCACTGGCGATTGTGTTAAAACAACCAAATGGCCAAGAAGTCATAGAAGAAGAATTATCTAACCTTTTTCTTTCTGTATTCTTTAAAATCATACCGCCACAATGGTACTTTCTTTTATATTTCGATGAGCCAGTAAACATCAATGTTGTTTTTGGCGACTTTCACATTGTGTAACTTTCCCCTAAAAGAATAACAAGCAACATTAAGAATGCATGAATTCCTCTTTTTCTTGTCTATATGCGTATAAACTACAGCACCAAAAGCTTGTGTGTGTGTGTGTGTGTGTGTGTGTGTGTTTGAGAGTTACCGTTGGGGGGAGGCGGGAAGTGCAGGACATGAAGTCAAATCCCTAAGGCGTCCCCCCAAACCACCCAACTGCACCACACATCTCTGGGTAAATAGACGCACAGGTAACGGATTCCTCCACTGACAACACAACAGAGGGGAAAGAAAGGGAGAGAGGCTTCCTCTAGCATTCCAAACCATCTGGAAGTCTGGCGGGGATTTGAGACACTTGTGGAAGTTTTAATGGGAGAGACAGTGTTGGGGTGCGGAGGCTGGCTCGCAGCCCTTCCAGCTGCCAGATGTGTGTTTTTGAATACACAGTTTTTAATTATTATTATTTATTTTTTACATCCGGGGGTCAAGGTTATGAACAGGCCCCTCTATCGTGGTGTGGCTCCTCCGTTTGACCGGGACTGGTTATTATGTTTTATTTTAGGGGTCGGTTTAGCTGGTTGACTCATAACCGGAAGGTTGCTAGTTCGATCCCCAGTTCGTCCTAGCTGTGGCGAGGTGTCCCTGAGCAAGGCACCTCACCCTGACTGCTCCTGACGAGCTGGCTGTCGGCCTGCAGGGTAGACTCCGCCGTCGGTGTGTATGAATGTGTTGTAAGTCGCTTTGGATAAAAGCATCTGCTAAAAGCCCTTCATAAAATATAAAAGTATAACTATAAATTGCATTGGATGTATTTCATATCCTGAGAATAAATTCCTCTGTTAATGTTGTTTGATTAATGCCTTTGCAGAAATCGAAAACAAGGCCTAATACAATTACTGTAACGTAAAAATTGTGATTAACGCGTTTTGTCTTTCCGTCTAAATAAATATAAATATTTATATTAATGTGGAGACGCTATCCGACTCCCGATTGAAATGCTGGTAGTTTAACTTTATATTGAGATTTCAAAACGCGATATTGAGGTATCATATTGAGATTGAACTTCATCATCAGATTTTTTCAAATAAATGGATCAGTCAACACATCAGACCCCACGAGACAACATATTTTATAAACCACATGGATGTTACGTAAGGGGACCGCCTCAAACGGAAAGTTTGGAACCTTTTTATCCGCCTACTCTTGACGTGTTGGTGTCATATTCTAAATAATATCCCCCCCCTCTCCCCCATACACACACCCACACACACACACAGACACACACACTTCAACACACACACACACACACACACACAGACACACACACACACACTTCAACACACACACACACACACAGACACAGACACACACACAGACACACTTCAACACACAGACACACACACACAAACTTCGACATGCACACGCACACACACACACTCTCCATCTCTTTTCACTCCCCTGTAACCAACGGCTGCAACGCTCCCATTACCGCCATGCTGGTTTCATTTTCCTTTTAAAAATCGGTGACTGGCGGCGGTTCAGCGAACTCAACGCTAGCCGAGCGACGCCCAAATTAGGCCTGTCCTCTCTGAAATGTCACATCCACCACCGGTTAAATTCTGTGGTCCAAACACACTTCTCCTGATTTCCCCCTAGCCCCGTTTTTTGCCTCTGGTTGTAAAAAAAAAACGTGATATACTAATATTGTAAGATCGATGATTGTTTATCTGTGCGTGTGTGTGGATGAGCTTTCCTACTGGTGTTTGTGTGTGTGTGTGTGTGTGTGTGTGTGTGTGTGTGTGTGTGTCCATGTCCTTCTCTTGGCTGAGCTTGTCTATTGTGTGTGTGTGTGTGTGTGTGTGTGTGTGTGTGTGTGTGTGTGTGTGTGTGTGTGTGTCCATGTCCTTCTCTTGGCTGAGCTTGTCTATTTGTGTGTGTGTGTGTGTGTGTGTGTGTGTGTGTGTGTGTGTGTGTGTGTTTGTGTGTGTTTTTCTCAATGTCCTTCTCTTTGATGAGCTTTCCTACTCGTGTGTGTGTGTGTGTGTGTGTTGACGAGCTTGCCTACTGGTGTGTGTGTGTGTGTGTGTGTGTTTGTATGTGTGTGTGTGTGTGTGTGTGTGTGTGTGTGTGTGTGTGTGTGTGTGTGTGTGTTTGTATGTGTGTGTTTGTGTGCACGTGCGGCCCGGTCTGATGTCAGTTCATGCCCGGTGACCACCAACATTTCATTTATCGCTTTACACGGGGTGGAGTTGGGATCCGTGTAATCTGTGAAGCGCTCCAGACGCCGTCCCCCCACCGGCATCAAGGGAATTGGTTTCTGTGGCGATGCGGACTCAAAAAAATAAGTTGTTTTTTTTTGTTGTTTTTTTTGGGTGCTGGTGCCCCCCTCACAAGGTGCAGGTTCTAGTGGGGGAGAGAGGGGGGGTAGCTGTGTGTCTTTACGTCGCCCACTTGGCCGTGTGTTTACCTGTTTTCCCGGTGGTTCTCTGCGACGCTACCGCTAATGCTAGCGCTAATGCTAACGCTAGTGCTAATGCTAACGCTAATGCTAACGCTAGTGCTAATGCTAATGCTACCGCCATCTTCCCCCTCTCCCCCTCGCCTGACGATGTCCTCCGTGTGGGGATTACATTTAAACTGTAAGCCACTCTCCCCCTTCCTCCTTCCTTTCCTGTGATTTCCGATTCACTTCGCGTTAGCTGCTTTTAATCGGCTCTCTGGCAGTTTGCTGAGTGCAGGCGGTGGATAGGGGGGAGGAGGGGGAGTGTGGGTGGGGGGGGGGGGGGGGGGGGGGGGGGGGTTGTGGGGTTGTGGGCGAGAACGAGCGGGGAAACGGGGGGGGGGGGGACGCGAGATAAAGGAAACCTCACACCCCGCCATTGAGATGCGTTGACAGTCATTCACCATTTAGACAGTAGTGCAGAAGCCCCGCCCCCCCTCCTCCCCCCTCTCCCCCCCCTCTCCCCCCCCCCTCCCCCCCCTCCTCCCCTCTCCCCCCCCCCTCTCCACCTAACCGAACCCCCAGTCCGTTGCCCCGGCAACCGGCGCCTTGGTGATTGATTCCTCGCCAGTCTCTGTGTGTGTGTGTGTGTGTGTGTGTGTGTCGTTGCCGCGGGGATCGGAGTGCGTGCACGCGCGCCGGCTAGCACACGCGCGCGCTAGCGCGGCAGAGCTCTGCGCTACATCTTTGTAATTAAAATGGGATTATGGAGTCAGCGGCGCTGTATGTTCAAACAAATGCAAGGCTGCGGAGAAAATCAATTTTGGTAAATGTCAGGGTTGGTGAAATACAACGGCTGTGGATAAACAAGTGTAAGCAAGCTCAGTGCACTGGTAGACAGCACGCAAGAAGACACGCGCACACACATACGCACTCATGCGCGCACGCACACACACACGCGCACACACACAGGCACACACGCATGTACACACACACACACACGTATACACACTCAGGCACGCACGCACTTCAACACGCGTATTCACACTCACAAAGGTGTACACACGCATGCACACGCACGCACACACAGGCACAGGTCATCTATACATAAAGAGGTACCTTCGTGCATTTCCCTCCCCCCCACACACACACACACACACACACACACCATCCTCGCCGAAAAGACCCGACTTGATTGACAGCGTGTGACTCATGGTTTATTCAGCTCGAATCCCCTGCCTCTCTCCCCTCCCCTTCACACACACACATACACACACACACACACACACACACACAAGCACACACACACCAGCGTAATTAGTCTGTTTAGCCTGTGTGTGCTAATCACCGCAGAAATGCCTCAAAACAGAGCTTAATGTGTGTCTTAAATGAGCAGCGATTCCTTCAGCATAATTGGATTACGCGAGGTCAATCGCGCCCCATTTTTATCTGTTGTCTGCGCCGCCGCTCACACAGATTCTGTACCCCCCCCCCCCCCCCCCCCCAAACCCCTCCTATCTTGAAACCACAGAGACGTAGACGCAGACCACCAGCACGGCGTTTCGAAAGAACAAACACACAAATGAGTGCTGCGTGTGTGAGAGAGCCCGTTCCACTGTGGAGCCAGGCCAGAGCAGTGGAGCACAGATAAACAAACGAGCCGCCAGCCAGACAGGCTTGGCTTGGATATAATATTGGATATAATATTCCTAGATTTGTGTATAATCCCATGGAAATGAGAACCGTTGTTTTTGGTTACCTTGGTGCGAGCCCTTTTTTTCTACACAGGAGGCGGGTCCTATTCCCATGAGGCAGCCATGTTGAACCGCAATGTTTCTACGGTAACCCAGAACGGACAGATTCAATTTTGAATGAGAACCGGGATTTTACTGTTAAGCTATTAACGAAACGCCATTTATAAAGATCAAGAAACCACATCACTTGACACTTTGCTCCTTGACGATGTTTGTAGTGGTGGGCTGGGGGGATTTATACAGTTAGTCGCATTCTGCAACCTCACCTCTAGATGCCACTAAATCCTACACGCTGCCTCTTTAAGTGCACCTCTGCACTTAACATTTCCTTAGAATACAAACGTTGAAGAGAGATTCAAAAGATAAGCTTTTTGGGCACTTTGTATCCGAAAAAATTAATGATAGACTGCAGAATTCATGAAGTGCCTTTCTGAGGCATTATGAAAGTAGAAAAACATGGTTGATGCGTTTAAGTATTTACTGGCTGATATTTCATGGCATAGGAAGGCATTTCCAAACCCATATATTTGAATTGCATCTGGAGTGGAATACACTTTCAAACAATCGTGCCCATCAAAATTCAGCAAAATGAGAGCATCTGTAGACCATAGTTAACTGTATATATCAGCCTAGTGTGTGTGTGTGTGTGTGTATTTATGTGCTTGCTCGGTCGGTTCAGGCATTGCTCACTTTTCTCACATATTCCTCCTTTTTCTTCCTCTTCTTCTTCATCATATCTTACACTATTCACAAACACACACTGCATGCACATGCGCACACACAAATGCATGCACGCACACAAACGCTCTCTCTCAACATCTCTCTCTCTCCACATCTCTCTCTCTCTCTCTCAACATCTCTCTTTCTCTCTCTCTCTTTCTCTCTCTCTCTGTCTCTCTCTTTCTCTCTCTCTCTCTCTCTTTCTCTGTCTCATTGAATTGTGTTATTTGTGCTCAGGAAACGGAAGAGCAGCAATTTGAAATGGAGGAACAGCACTCCAAAACGATGCGTTCCGCGTTCTCCCCTGCTGAATATGGAGCTGTGATTCGCTGGCCGGTGTAAATCATGCAGAAGCCCCTCCCCCTGCCTGCCACGGTCTAGCCCGTGACATACAACACGCTCCATGACATGACATC
>NC_136953.1:13980683-13994177 GCF_949987615.1 Pollachius pollachius
CCCCGGTGCCTTGGGGTCCCCAGTGTTATTAGGAGTACTGAGGGGCCCCCCACACAGCCCTGTGCCCCTTGTGCACTCCACTAGATGTGTGAAGTGTGTGTGTGTGTTTTAGGGGGATGGGGGGGGGGGGGGGGAGGGGAAGAGAGAGAAATGTAACAGCATCTGGAACGTGGAAAGCAATTACCATGTCGGGGTGGTTTGGGGTGCCAGCCTTGACCTTTGGTCCTGTGGTGTACGTGCTCACACACACGCGTGTTCACACACACGAGCACGCAACCTGGAGATGTGTGTGTTATTGCGATTGAAAGTATAAGGGGCTGAGCTCGAGGGGGCTGGGGGCTTGTAGCATGCAGTCGGCTGACGCCTTGACTCACACTTGCAGACTTTCCTCCCTCCTCCTCCTCCCCCCCCCCCCTCCTCCTCCTCCTCCTCCTCCTCCTCCCCCTCCCTTCCCCCTGATTAAACACATGTAGCACCAGAGATGTATCAGCGAGGAATGCGCTCACACTTACCCCCTCTCTGTTCACAAAGCCTCTTTCCTAGGGCGGTGGTAGTGTTGGTAGTGCTGGTGTGTGTGTGTGTGTGCATGATCAGTGAGTGTGGGTTTGGCCATGTGTGTGTGTGTGTGTGCGTCAGTGTGTTTCGGGGCACATCTGTTGGTCATCCAACCATGGACAGCCTGCCCTGACTACACAAACACGCCCACGCACTCACTGATCATGCACGCACAAACACTCACACACTCTCACCTTCACTCTCAGTCTCTCACTCACTCACACACACACACACACACACACACACATGCACGATTAGATTATTGTTGTATTATTGAGAAATTAAAATGCATGAGTCACATGGTCGTCCAGGCTTGCTTCGGTCAGCGAATCCCGGCACTGATCACTTCACCAGAATGTTCCAGAAGGTCCGTTCTGCTGACCGAAGCAGCCCGGTGACTTGTTTCAGTTCAGCGTTTATTTTTTTTTATACAACAATGGATCGTTACATTCTGGGCACGCACGCGCTCACGCATGCTCCACTCAGCCTGCTCCACTCAGCCTGCTTTAACAGTTTCCTGGTGATATCGGGGGGGGGGGGGGGGGATGGTAAATATGGATTAACTGTTGCCTCGCGTTTGATTTAGCAACAGCAACAGCTGCTGCCGTCTCCGAGCCAGGGAAGAAAGGAATACAGAGAGCAAGGCTTCATCCCCTGGCTCCCACCTCCTCCTTTCACCCTCCTCGGTATCACTTCATTCCCCTTTTTACCCTAACCTCTTTCTCTCCATCTCTCTCTCCACACCTCTTTGTCTCTCTACCACTCTCGCTATCTCTCTCCACACACCTCTCTGTCTCTCTACCACACACTCTCTTTCTTTCTCTCTCTCTCCCTCTCTTTCTCTCTCTCCCTCTCTCTCTCTCTCTCTCTCTCTCCACCTCTCTGTCTCTCTTCCACTCTCTCCATCTCAGGCTATCTCTGCGGGCTACCACTTCACACTCTGATACACTATCTGTCTCGCCAGACGCATACGAACGCTAGCACACGTTCACATACGTTAGCGTAGCATTGGTGTAGCGTTCGCAATGATGGTGCAGTACTGTTTTGTATGCGCAACACCACTTTGTTAGCGTAGCCTTAGCATAGCGTTAGCCTAGCATTGATAATCTTTATTGCATGATTTGATCACAACTACAATCATAATGTCTTGGGTTGTCTGATCAAAAATGCTGACACGGATTTGAAGTAGGGAATATATATATTGATATTGCAGTACAAAAGAATGAAAATTTGCCTATTTTTATGTACTTATTATTGTGTTTATGCGACACATTGATTAAGTCATTTTACAATCCACGCTGTGACACACTAACCAATATTTCTTTGTTTGTTGTTTTACGGGTGTTGCTGTGCTTTATGGCTGCAATTACGTTTTTAATCACCGGTTTTATGTATAGCGTGTTGACTCGCTGTGAGAAATGGGCTCTGAGAGCAGGTTCACGGCGGTGTAAGTACACTGTCTCTACTTATATCTGCATCCCAATTTAACTATCAGCATAGCCGCAGAGAGCGAGCAGCCATGTACGGTCGGCAGGCCAATGGATTCCAATTACTTGCTCCCCTCTTCTAAGTGTGCATTAGGACCTCCTGCCCAGCTGATAAATACAGACCAGAGTCCTATATCGAACCCCCTGGCGATGCTTTGGTGATGAGCAGATGCTCCACGAGGGGTGATGGTGCTCGTCTGAACTGTTCCTGAACCTGCGCTAGGCTATCACACAAGCTTTCCTTGTGTCTGTCGTTCATGTCTGTCTCTGTCCGTGGGTCTGTTGTGTATAGCTACACTCTGCCTGAATCTGGCTGGATAGGCGTTTAGTTCATTGCATCTCAGTGAAAACAATGTACACCCAACATGGTTAAGATACCGTATAATCTGGTGTAAATACACTTCTTCATCAGTCGTGTGCAATATATTTATAAAATATCCCTTTCTCACAGTCTTTGGGAAACACTGATTCAAGGTGTCCGTTGTTCTGAAGTAGCCAGACTCGGGAACCTTCCATGGTGCCACTGCTGGTGGTTCTGACCTGCTTTGTTGGATTCACCAAGGATCTGTCTGATCTGGACAGCGCTAGCGTCCGAGCTACTTCAGCACCATGGACAGCGCCAGCGTCCGAGCTACGTCAGCACCATGGACAGCGCCAGCGTCCGAGCTACGTCAGCACCGTGGACAGCGCTAGCGTCCTATCTTAGTCAGCACCATGGACAGCGCCAGCGTCTCGAGTTGCTTCAGCACCATGGACAGCGCTGGCGTCCTAGAGACTTCAGTACCGTGGACAGCGATAGTATCCTAGCTGTCTTAGCACTATGGATAGCGCTAGCGTCTCCGCTACTTCAGCCCCATGGACAGCGCCAGTGCCCTAGCTGCTTCAGTACCACGGACAGCGCCTTATATGAAGGCAGGGTTCATAGCTCTGCTCCTGTGGTGTGTGGTGTCTATAGAGTGCATATACCGGCTGATGTTTGGGTTTGCCAGCAGGATCACTTAATAGCCGCAGAGTGTGTTGGCGCCAAGGTGCACGAGCCTAAGTGGTGCTTAGGGTTTCAGCGGAGGAAGCTTCGTAAGCATAAATCTGTAATGGTTCTTGTTCTGTCCGGCTGGTGCAATGAAATTAAATGAATCCATGAAATTATTATTGTACTGGATGTATTTTTTTTTGGTATGGTATGTTCATAGATACGCACGTACCCTTGTTTTGAGTCACTGAAATACCCACCGATGTATAGCATCAGAGTCAGAATGATCTACTTAAAAAAAAAATCAAACACAAAAGAAAAAAAGCAACAACAAACCCTACGAGATATTAAATAGAAAATAAGATACAAAAATAAAAAACGTGAAATGCGCAAATCGTTCCGAAAAACGGCGTCTATTATCCCAACGAGCGCCGATTGCAGTCACTTATCTCCAAACCGCCATAATGAATTCACCACACGGCTCCGTCCGTCCGCCACATCCTATCTACACGATTGGCGAGCAAACATGTACACACTCTATAATTTGCCGCCACTGCATCCGTATGCCTATTCCCCCCCCCCCCCCAGCTCTCCCATCGCGCTACAGGTGACTGCCGAAGCCCCGCTGGGCCAAACCCTTTCAGTCCACAAAGCGACCGCAGAACAGCCAATCGCTGAGTAGCTAGACACAGAGCAGAAGAGACCGAGGGAGAGGAAGAAGAGGACCACGGTGTTGGATCTTCGGCGCGGGGGTTTGCAGATCTCGGGGCCACGGCCTCTGTTAATTAAAGGGCCTCTGTTCAGCACTTTCCGAATTAGTTTGCGTAATGTTAAGCAGGAAGGGGTGTGCCATTAATGTGGCGCTCGGGGCCGCGACCTACGACCCCCTGTCCTGCTGGCTGAGGGGCGAGGGCGGTTCGTCCTTGAGACATAATTGCGTACGCCTGGAGTGCTGGCGTCGATGAAACGAGAGGCGGAAGCAGGAGGCGGCGGAGGATTGGAAGAACACTGGGTTGTATCTCTGGTTCGCTCCACTGCGAGAATGTGCTGCTGCTGCTACTACTGCTGCTACTACTACTACTACTACTACTCCGTCTAAAAATGTGATTGCTTGTGTTACCCGGCGAGAGGTTAAAAAGATCGCTCCCCCCCCCACCCTCTCGCCCACGCGCCAATCGCCACGGGAGAGAAATTTATCGGGATTCCTCGCACGAGGGAGCGCACTCAAATTAGCCCGCAACGTTTTACACATTACAAACAACTGTCGGAAAATTCGGATCGGCATGACTGCCAGCGCTCCCGTCTCTGATGTTTCACGTCTGTGAATAGATTCCCGTTCATTTTTTTACTTGACTTCTCCACCGCCCCTCGTAGCTCCTGAAGCTACGAGCGTTTGGCGGGAAGCCAACGCGATCCCTGATAGAGATGTTTTATATACACGGCGCAGACGGCCAGATCTCGACACGCGGGGCCCGGCGATGCTGTCGGGGAGGGCCGTTTAAGTCTGAGAAAACACACACACACACACAGACACACACTCCTGGTTTCCGGAAGAAAACAGTCTCCACCTGCTTGTTGGAGCCGGACGCATGCGTATGTGTGTGTGTTTGTGTGTGTGTGTGTGTGTGTGTGTGTGTGTGTGTGTGTGTGTGTGTGTGTGTGGGATGCACATACATGCATCCAGTCTGAGCGAAACCCCTCTTTATTTACTTGCGAAGGGGGATGATGTTATCCAACATACAAATATACAACAAATAGAAAAACAAATCCCCTACAAAACCCCCCCTATTTTAGACACACAAACACAAACACACACAAGAACAGACACACACACACACACACACAAATGAACATGCAAGCAAACACACATGTACACACAAGCACACACGAACACACACACACAATTCCCGAATGGAAGACAGAGTTCTCAGGAGTGTGTACGTGGACCAGTCAGTTGGAAGCGAGATGACAGAACTTTCCAGGAAGGAAGAGGGGAGGCGGAGGAGGGGAAAGTAGGTTGACTCCTGGGTCCTTTATTGCATCACCTTTATTCACGACGCATAGGCTCTGGGAGTCTACTCCAAAGGGAATCTCAATTCTGGGATCATGAAAGGGAGAAAGCATCTAACACCATGGAGATGATGGAATAGTGGATCCCAGCTTAGTTCATAGTTTGACTTTGGGAATGTTATCGGAATTTATGCAGGGCGATTTGTCACCAAACAAACGTCTGTTCCGTGGTTCTACGGAGTTGTAGAGGCGAGGATGCCTGCTGAGGATCCGAACAATCCTTCAGACTTCGGGATTACGTAACACTTGCCGTTCGGAGACACCGATGTATCTTCGGTAACCATGATGATTCATCGGTCGACGGAGCGTCTCGCCAAGCCGCTTGTCGTGAACGTGCTGACCTCGACTCAGGTGAAGACCCTTAAGTAGTTGTGCTTTGCTACGACAAAGTTCGTGTTTATACGATAAACATCCACCACCGACGAACAAGTCACGATAACATCGGACGGGGGAACGTCCGATAACATCGGAACGGTGTATCTCATCATCGGAATTTGATGCAAGCTCAGCCGCCGCGGCCGCGGATGAGAATGCGCGCAGGAGTGCCATCATATCAGTGGCGTCTCATTGAGTTGACGAAGTGCGCCCAAAACAGACTCATTCTCAATTTCACCGTGCACTCCTTGACGGCCACCTCCCCTCCGACTCTCCTCAGATGGAGACAAGAGCCCTCTTTTTGTGCAGTGCATGTGAGGGAAACAGTCCCGGGGGAATGAATAGAGTCTGACACAGCTCCCTGAAAGCGGGTCGCTATTTTCTGCCCGCTTCTATTATTCACTCCACGCTAATGCAATCAGACACTCCCGACGCCAGCGCTATGTGGGGGGGGGGAGTGGCCTGCACGCCCTCCACGCTAATTCCTCTCAACCTCCTTCTACCGGGGAGCAGGGGAACGCCACTCAAAGACGATTGAGACGGCAACGTTACCGAATATCCTAGACCGTTACTCAATACTCCAATCGACAATGCCAGGTAACTGATTGATTATAAAACTGTGATTCATTCAGTCATTCGCGTACTGCTCAACGATTTACGAATGCTAACATTGGCTTGCCTTTTCCTCTGCTTCAGACTAATAGTACAACTAATATTGTGCCTATGGGATTTTCTCTTTGTTTTATTGTGCAGGTGCGCCGCGTTAACACAGCCCGTAGGTGAATTAAGTTACCTTACTCTTTTGTTAATGATTCATGAGCCTGTGTAGCCCCCGGGCCGTCCTCTTTGATCGGAGCCCGGGCATATTGTTGTCATCGCTGGTCATGTTGACGGTGCTTTAATGGTCATTAGAGGGCCTGGTACCCGGTTGCCAACAACACGTCACCGCCTGCGGCCCTCCACCTATACTTTGGATATGACCCGCCGCTGAGATGGCTGCTGTCTGAGGCAAAGAGGGAGGGAGGGGAGGGGAGGGAGAGGAGTCAGGGGGGAATTAATGATGAAAGGAACGGAGGGAGGGAGGGAGAGGAGGGAAGAGGGAGTCGGGGGGGGGAGGGAGGGAATGAAGGAGAGCAAAGAGTGAGAGAGGGAGGGAGGGAAGGAAGGAAGTGTGGAAGGAGAGAAGGTTGAAATGAAGAAGGATGGAGGAGCGAAGGGGAAACGGGGTGAGAGATGGAAAGGAGTTGTTGATGGGAGTGAGCGGGAAGGGAGAGCCAGCGGGCGTCCACACAGGAGACCACACCGAGCTCACCGTATCGATCGAGGACAGGCAGAGACCGCCGGTCGGATAACAAGGAGGGAAGAAAGAGAGGGAAGCAAGAGAGGGAAGAAAGAGGCAGCAAATGGCGGGATGCGGCCATAGGGAGAGAGCCACAGAGAGAGAGAGAAAGAGGGAGAGCTCTATCTATCTCTCTCTCTCTCTCTCTCTCTCTCTCTCTCTCTCTCTCCCTCTCTCCCTATCCCTTCCCTTTATCTGCTTTCAACACAGGCCTTCACCAGACTGCGACCCACTCCCACTCTATCGTCTGAGTGAACACGCTAACTCCTGCTCAAGGCCTCCTTTTAGCTGGCCAAGAGTGTGAGGTCAAGGGTCGCCCCTTCATCCCCCCCCGTGCTTATATTCTGTTCCGTGCTCCATGCTGTCGTGAGGGCCGCTATTGCTCCTCACCGATCGATCCGTTGCTGGTGTAAACAACAGTGTGTGTGTGTGTGTCCCAACATCTTCCGCTCTCAATCTCTCTCTCACTCCCTCTCACTCCCTCTCTCTCTCTCTCTCTCTCTCCCTCCCTCTCTCTCTTTAAAGACCCCGCCCCCGCCAAGGTTTGGCTGCGGCGCTGAAAGGGAAAGCCGACAGTGCTAACTGGCAAAAGAAAAAGAGAAACGGTCCACCCTGTTCGGAGGTGTGTGTGGAGGCTTTGAAGCCGCGCTGGTAGCAGCCCACAGGGTGGCACCTTGAATCGCACGCGCGGCCGTGGAATTGTGTGCGTTTGGTTTTGTTTGCACCCTGACCGGACTTGGCCTCAACGTTGCGTAATCGTTCAAACTCGATGTGGCCCAGGAGTCATCGTCACAGCTCCTCAGGTGGGGCCAATGTGCTGCTGGGTGTGCTGCCGTGCATCTGATCTACCCGGTGCGCGCACACACGCAGGAAGGCAGGCAGGCACGCACACACACACACACACACACAAACATGTACGCACAAAGACACACACACACATGTACGAACAAACACAAACAAACGCACAGACATATACATGTAACACACACACAAAACAAATTGACACGCATAAAAACAAACGCATATACACAGAGACACAGACACACACACACACACACACCCACACACACACACACACACAAACACATAAATAACACATTTAATAACACAAATATTGGGTCTGACCAAAACAACACCACATCGTCCACAAATAAAAAACAACAGGGTTGAGTAAAGAGTGACCAACATTTGCCAACATTTTATAAAATACAGACATTAAGCTGAATTGTTATAGCGTTTTCTAATGCCCACACTTTAATTGGATATTATCTGAAAATCATTAAGGCTAATCAAACATGTATATATATATATATAATTTTTTTTTAGTTTTTCTTCATAAAAACGCAATTGATTTATGTGTATGTGCAACACATTGAATTTTTTCAATGATCTCTTCAATCTTTTGTCTCTCTGCAGTTCTAAGTGCCTCCTCTCTCACTCTCTCAGTCTCTCTCACTCCCTCTCTCCCTATCTCTCTCTCTCTCTCGCTCCCTCTTTCTCGCACTCCATGTCTTCTGATCCGCACTCTGCATGCCTGAGTGCTCTTCATACACCGTTTTTCCCCCCCCCTCACTCTCTCTCTCTCTCTCTCTCTCTCTCTCCCTCTCTCTCTCTCTCTCATCACCTTGACTCTCTCTCTGTCCATCCCTGAGCTGAACAAAGGGTCAAAGGTGACCCTCCAGGGATCCTGCCTCCTCTTTTTTTGACACCGCTCAAAAAAGTGGTGTCAAAGTGTGTGTTTGTGCGCAACCCCATGTGAAAGCGATGATCTACAGAGAGACTGTAAGTGCACGGGAGGTGTGCTTGCACAAGTGTGCCCAAGTGTGTGTGGGGGCTTGTGATTGCACGTGTGTGTGTAGTGTGTGTGCATGTTCGCTCGTGTGTGTGCGTTTGTGTGCATGTGCGCTTGTGTGTGTGTGTGTGCATGTTTTGTGTAGTGTATGTTCCTGTGAGGTGCAGTGAATTGGAGGCGGGCACATAAAGACATTGCTCTTACAGCCCAGGGAAGTCATTGCTAGCCTCCCAGACATGTTGCATACGTGCTCGCCTGGTGTGTGTGTGTGTGTGTGCGTGCGTGCGTGCGTGCGTACGAGCGCCGTGGCTAGGAGGCTGTCAGAGAGAGCATTGGACTGAATACCAATTAGCATGTTCCTCACATGTGGAGGTCTCAGCTGGTCGCTCATAAAGAGAAGCCCCACACCTTCACACACACTCACACACACACACACACCCTCACACACACACTCACACCCACACACACTGCCACACAAACACACACACACACCCCCCCCCCCCCACACACACACACAAACACACACACCCACACACAAACACACCCCCACACACACACACACACACAGCCCTCGCGGCAGGCGCCACACAGCGTGATCTTCTTTCCTTTCCTGTTGCCACGGCGCCGGGCCCCGGTGAGAGTTTCCACGACGTCTGGATCCAGACCTCCCCCCCCCCCCCCTCTTCCAGAAGCTCCCACCAATATACCCCCCCAGGCCAACAACACAGGAACAATTAGACTGCAGCATTTGCTGTTGATCTCTCTCTCTCTCTCTCTCTCCCTCTCCCTCTTTCCCTCTCACTCTCTTTCCCTCTCGCTCTCTCTATCTCTCCCATTATCTCTCTCCGTTTCCATGTCCCGCCTTTACTTCCTGTTTGCCTCTCCGTATCCCCTCACACCCCCCCCCCCTCTCCTCCACCACCTCCGTCTCCTCCACCCCCCCATCACGATCACTCCCATTCTGTGCTTCTGCATCCTATTGTGGACCGAAGTGGAGCTGGAAGCAACGGCGCGTTGCACTGTTTGACAAGGGCCGGGATTAATATTCAGGGCACTGCTCTCTCTCATCAGTAATCCATGGGCTGATTTACATACCGTTACTACTACTACAGGGAGAGACACAACACACACACACACACACACACACACACACACACACACATGCACACACTCAAGTACACGCACACACACGGACACGGACACTCACACACATACTCGCGCACACACTTGCATGCATACACACTCACGCACACAGACATACACGCACGGACACACACACACACACACACACACACACACGCATGCACACATACTCAGACACACACACCAAGGAGCCATATGGAGGAAAATTTATCTTTTTATGCAGTTCTCCAGGGGGCTGTCCTGTGTTGTTGGATCGCTCAGAAAGTTGACCGTCCGAACCGTTTGTTCCGCACGGACGACGATCGTAAAAACGCGCCGATGTGTCGTGCATACCGGCTGTTAGTTCTATCGGACCACTCGCCCACTGCGTTCACCTGTGCGATTCTGGCCCTCCCCCACCAACACATGCGTCGGCGTGGGATGACTCATTAGGCCCGCCGGCCTCTTCAGCAGCCACCACACCTTGAGATGGGACCTGCCCGTCTGTGTGTTTATGTCTGTGTGTCAGTCTGTCTGGGTGTTCGTCTGTCTGTGTGTCCATCCGTCCTTGTGTCAGCCGTCTGTGTGCTGCTAGCTCATGTGACAGCGCCTCGTTTCAAGGCGCTAGACTACGCCGGCCAACGCTAGCTACCGCAGCCACCCGCGCTAGCTGCCGAGCGCGGCCTGACCTCCTGCTACTCTGTCTGTCTATGTCTCTGTGTGTCCGTCCGTCTGTGTGTCTGTATGCTAACTTATGCTAACGCTAGCTGTCGAGCGCAGCAGCCTGACCTCTTGTTGTTCTACTCGTCCGTCCGTCTGTGTGTCCGTACGCTAAGGTATGCTAACGCTAGCTGTCGAGCGCAGCAGCCTGACCTCTTGTTGTTCTATTCGTCCGTCCGTCTGTGTGTCCGTATGCTAAGGTATGCTAACGCTAGCTGACCCCAGGTTGTTCTGTGTCCCGACGGCTAGCTGCGGAGCGGGCGGCGGAGGAACTGAGGAAGGTGGAGGAGGCGTACGACATCGCCAACACGGAGATCAGGTGGGCGTCGAGAACAAACAAACCAAAAACGAGTTAAAGAGGATTTGACATTTGTTTGTGTATTTCAAATGTTTTTAAAGGTCATATCATTGAGGTACCCCCCCCCCCCCCACACCACTCTTCCAACAGGGTTGTGTTGAATGTTGTCTCCGCGAACCCGTTAGCATGCTAGCGCCGCGCGGGCCCTAAAATAGACTCGCTATCCGTAGCCTGTGTGACTGATGGCGGGAAAAGCTGCACTGTAATGAGTTTTCACCGCGTGATAACCAGGGCGAGCGCAGAGGTAGTCTGTGTGTGTGTGTGTTTGTGTGTGTGTGGGGGGGGAGGGGGGATAGCAGTTGCTTACTGTGAACTGATGGGTAGGCCGATTTAGTCACAACTCCAGCTGCAGCGCCTACCAGGGCTTGAATTAGATCCTTGTTCTGTTTCCATTAGTTTATTTCTGTACAATGTAGGCGAGGAGGGGGGGAGGTGGTGGGAAACTAAAAATGCATGGAAAGATATGTTCCGCAACTGGCAAAAAAAATAGTGTTTTTTTATAAACTCCTCTTTGCATTTTATTCTGGTTCGAGGACTTGTACTGATTCCGGTTCTGATTCTGTTTCTGATACCGGTTCTGATCCAGGATCTGATTGTGATCCTGATTGTGGTTCTGATTCTGCTTCTGTTTCCGCTTCTGATTGTGGTTCTGAATCTGGCTTTGATCCCTGGGTTAAGATTCTGGTTATAAATCTGCTTCTGATTACGATTCTGATTTGGTTCTGAATCCGGTTCTGATTCTGGTTCTCATCCCGGTTTGAATCCGGTATTATTCCGGTATCATTGCCCCGGACTGCTCGCTAACTCCTCCTTGCCAGCGTCCGTCAGCTTCCCCTTTATCTTCAGAGCCAGAACCCGGCTCCAGAACAACACTCCAGCGACCCAGCATGTGGACACAGCGGCGCGTCAAAGACGAAGGGACGAAGGGGGAGAAAACAAACAACAGCATTTTCAATGGCTTCTCCGGCGGCGGAGCGGCCATTGCGGCAGCCCCATCCCCTCGGTCTTTCATCTGTCTGAGGCGCTCCCAGACGGCCAGTAATGGCTGGAAAGTAGCCTTGATAGCCCTCTGGCTGGGAGCTGTTCATTAAAGTAACAGTGGGGGGGGGGGCTGAAGGGGGATGAGAGGGGAGGGAGAGGAGGTTACCCAAGTGTCGGGTCTCACCCCATCCACAGCCGTCCTCCAGACTTTGGCTGATAGACCTAGAACCTTGCCCTTCCCCACCCAAAGTGAAAGTACACCCCCCCCCCCCCCCCCCCCCTTCTCCTCTACCGTCTCTCTGGATGGTGGCCAATTGGTTGCCAAGTAATAGGTTACTCCCCCCCCATCCCTCCCTCCATACAGCACACACACAAACACACACACACACGGACACCTACACACTCGCCCACTACTTTTACTTTCTGTTTGTTTTCTCAATGCTGCATGGATACAGCCCTGACTCTCTCTCTCTCTCTCTCTCTCTCCTCTCTCTCTCTCTCTCTCTCTCTCTCTCTCTCTCTCTCTCTCTCTGTCTATCCCTGTCTGTCTTTCTCAAACTCTCTGCCGTTTTCTAACCTCTGCTCCTCGTATTGTATTTCACTGTTATTATTATTATTGTTGTTTATTCTGTGACTCAGATCAAGCCAATAAGAGTGGGAAAGGCCAGCAGCGTCTGCGAGTGCTTACATATATACTGTGACCCGCCCCCCTCCTGGAGCCTAGCCCCCCCCCCCCCCCCCCCCCCCAACAACATTATGTACCTGCCTCTCCCATTGACAGCCTTATTACTTCCTCTGTCAGCAGAGAGAGAGAGAGAAAGATGCCCCCCTCCATAACCAGTTTAACCCATAATGGGTTCAGTGTTATGAATATGGAAATATGGGTCCAGGTTAATGCTCTGCGATTAATGAGGGAACAGGTCTGATGACTGGTGACATCGCATTTATGACTTCAGAGTCTGTCTATCTGTCTGTCTGTATGTCGGTCTGTCTCTTTTTCTCTCTCAATCCGTCTCTTTTTCTCTGTCTGTCTGTCTCTTTTTTTCTATTGTGTCTGTCCTCTCTCTCTCTCTCTCTCGCTCCATCGTTGTCTACATATATATATATATATATGTATATGTATAAATATGTGCATGATATACTTCAGCAAATTGCATATATTTATCATTTATTTATTTTCAGTCTCCTTATTCAGGTACCAGTTGTGTGTACACATTGGTAAACCCTCTTAAACCAGAAACTAGAAGAACACAAGGCAACCGACGAGTCAAATCATCATCCATGATATTTGTTCCTTCTAAGCCTCCATCCTCCATGTCTTAATGTCTTAACGTTTCCGTCTTCTTACTGTGTCCTCCTCAGTGACCTGAAGGAGAAGCTGAACGCAGACTACGGCCCAGAGAGGGAGTTCCTGTACCTCAGCAGCCAATGCTTCCAGCTCAGGTGTACGACGAGTGAGTAACCTCAGGCCGTCCCTGGAAGCACACACCATTCATTATGGAAGACCTACATACGCACATAAAACCCACAGCGCGTTAACGGTATTTTCTCCTTTTTGATTGATACCGGCAATTTTCCCCCTCGCTTGAGTTCTCGTTTCACTCGGGGGCGATTTCTATGGACGCCTTCAATTCGAAAATGGAAGAAAGCCGTCTTGCGTCGCGTCGACTCTGATGGTGAAATACTGGCCTGCTCGCACGACGCGGAGAGGGCCTGTGAAGGTTT
>NC_136953.1:13994377-14128553 GCF_949987615.1 Pollachius pollachius
AGGAAGAGGAGGTAAGTGGAGGAGGAGGAGGAAGAGGAGGAGAGGGGGAGGAGGAGGAGGAGGTTAGTGGAGGAGGAGGAGGAAGAGGAGGAGGAGAGGGGGAGGAGGAGGAGGAGGTTAGCGGAGGAGGAGGGGGAGGAGAGGGGGAGGAGGAGGTTAGCGGAGGAGGAGGAGGAAGAGGAGGAGGGGGAGGAGGAGGAGAGGGGGAGGAGGAGGAAGAGGAGGAGGGGGAGGAGGAGGGGGAGGAGGAGGAGGAGAGGGGGAGGAGGAGGTTAGTGGAGGAGGAGGAGGAAGAGGAGGAGAGGGGGAGGAGGAGGAGGGGGAGGAGGAGGAGAGGAGGAGGAGGAAGAGGAGGAGGAGAGGAGGAGGAGGAGGAGGACAATCTGTTAGTTGACGAGGGGGGAGGAGAAGGAGGAAGGCCGGAGAAGGAGGAGGATGACGAAGAGGAACAAAATGGGGAGGAAGTGGAAGGGAAGGAGATTGAGGATCATTAGGAATGGGGAGGAGGGCAGGAAACAGCCTCAACACGGTGTATTAACCAGCCCTAATGGAGCAGGGAAATGGCGGTGTGGGGGTGATTGGTTTTCGGAGGAACAGACACAAACTTTAGACTCTCTTTGTTGTAATATATGGTCCTAATGGGATCCTCCTTCTTTCGTAACATCAAAGCCCCTTTTTCCATCAGTTCCCGTAGTGCTTGACCCGGGAGTTCACTACGGCCCTTGGTCGGTCCACTCCACCCGTTTGGTTTTCATCCAAGGCAGCGTCGCTTGGGTTTGATCCGATGGATCGGAAACGAGCGATCGCATCACATAGACACTGGAAAGTGTTGTGGCGTATAAAGATGGGAAGGGGAGGGTCGGTGCGCATGCCATCATCTTCATCCTTATCTTCCTTAGGACTGCTCTGAAGGTCATGCACAGTTTGAATTTGAGAATATAAAGATATACCCGGGAGTTGTGTTGTATTATAGCTGCTGTTCCCTCACTACACACTTTTCTCCAAGAGAATAGAATAGAGTTACGGTTAGAATCCTGCCGTTCACTGCAGGCCTTTAAACCGTTTTCGAATAAATCGCACTAGTTTCCGATGAGAGGTAGCATTACCGCCTTTTGTGTGTGTGTGTGTGTGTGTGTGTGTGTGTGTGTGTGTGTGTGTGTGTGTGTGTGCTTGCGTGTGTGTGTGTGTGTGAAGCCAGTGGTTTTCTGCTAATAAATCCAAAAATAAGCCTTGTTATTCCAAGGCAGAGGCCCAGCCGAGAGAGAGAGAGAGAGAGAGAAAGAGAGAGAGAGAGAGAGAGAGAGAGAGAGAGAGAGAGAGATGTTGGGGGTTATGGTGTTGGTGACGGAGCTGGTGGTGGTTGTGATGGTATATCTATTGTTGTATCTATAATTAATATTATTTTACATATCCAAAGAAGATTCAATTAAGCCTTGAGAATAATGAGTTATCGAGCGAGGAAGTCCATTGAGCACTGTGTTACTGTCGATGCACACATTAAATAATTATTGCGTAAGTGAAAAAAAAAGAAGAAGGTCTAAGAATATTTGAGTTTCCATCATATCCAGCCGATTCCGTTCCCCGCTGAAGTTTCATCACGCGTCCACTCAGCCAATCAGACAACAGCGCGCCTGTGTGTTGCGTGTTCCCTGTTTTGTTCGACCCATTGAAGCTACTGAGAGAGATGGGGGGGGGGGGTTGGGTTGGGTTAACAAGGTTGCCTTTACAAAGAACAAAACAAAAACAATCCAACTCCCGCCGGCATTACCCTCGCGGTCGGAGTGGAGCGGTCGGATGGCGGGGTCACCGACGAGCGTCACCCATGGCGTCACGGCTTTGTCACTTCCTGTTTACGTTAGAGTGACATCCAGTCGGCCAAAACAGTGGTCGTCTGGACTGGCTCGGCATGTAAGCGTTGCGCCTCTGGGCGACCCTGGTTCGAATCCCACTCACGGCGGTTGGTCACGGTTGGTTTCCAATCTTTCTCTCGACTCACTTTTTCTGTCTGTATTCGCCGTCCTGCCCGTAAACTCACGGGAGAGCACGTCAAAATATAAGACGTCGCCATTTCGGCGGTGTCATGCCGGCTGCGTTGTTGTTTTCCCGCTCAATGTCTTTTGAAAGTCGCGTTCCGACGTGAGCACGAGCTGTTTATGCAGGTCCATGCCTCACTCTGTCACTTGGCCGTCACACTCGCTGGCTTTTAAACGATGATAGATGTCGCGGGTGCCCTGTTGTTAAATTAATGCGGGAGATTTAGTGTGTTTCCTTAATGAGCTGCTCATGCAATTAATTAACTTTGAAAGGGCGCAGTGGGTCGATTGTCCATAACAAAAGGAGAAGGTAAGAGTGACCACGTTTTGTGCACTTTCATAACTTTTCGTTAGGAGTGATTTCACTTTGCAAAAAAAATAATTAAATGGCAAAAGTAAATTACCTTCACCGTTTCTGATATTGAAGTTATTAAGAAAACATCAAAACGATTTTGGCTTTGTACTTCCCTGTGCTTGTCCTTTACTTCCAGGCTGCACGCATACAAGTTCTTAATGAATACCACGACTTTTGTATCAATTGACTAACTAGCATCAACAGCTATAAAGCATTATAGCTCTTGATGTTAGTTAGAATGATGCTAGTTAGATGTTTCGTACCGTTGAGTGGAACAAAAGTGCTCTTAAAACTCTCTCCCCCACTAGATATTTTATCGACAGAGAGACTCAAACGAAACATCTACTGACAAACACCATTAGGTACAAGCTCGTGTTTTTACTCGGTGTTATTACTTTGCCCCTGGCACCACCCTCTGCTGAAGAGAAACATCTTGAGCACCGAATTACTTTCAGGACAGACGTTTCTGAGGCCGACCCGTCAATTTCTATAAAGCAAACAACAACTGGGGAACTTGTTGTTGAAACTGCCGTGCTTTTGTGCTTCCAAACGCTGGCTCCCTAATTATTTCCTCCAGCATTGGTTCAGGGGGGATGGATTGAACACTGCGGTGCCAACAGTCATGTTATGCTCACACTTTTAAGGATATTTAATATTATGAAAAAAAACCTTTTTTTGAAGGCAATTTTAAAAGACAAAAAAACGTCCTGCATGACTCTCTGCGATTATAATAATCATAAAAATTGTTTTGGGGGTTTATGTTCAGCGGTAAAATACAAAGACTCGCACAGAGTAGCAACATTAGCGTCGTCGTGATGTTTGGATGAGGCGGTCGTCGTTAAGTAAGTGTTGTTGGAGAATCCTTGACAGTCGATTGAGGAGCCCAAAGTGAAAATTGTGTTTAATTGGTCAGTGGTTAGCTGTTGTCGTGGTAACTTGGGGGCGAATCTACAGAGTGTAATAGTCTGCAACTCTTTAACGATTCTGCGGCAGATAGCCGCCACGGCGAGATAAAGTTTTATGGATCAACTTGGCGTGGAAAGCGCTGCTTTAAATGATTAGCCAGCAGCTATTTGTGTCATTGCCTTCAATGATTGCTTCGAACATCCAAATTGGCGCTCGGTTTGGCTTGTTTTGTTTACCCTTGTTTTTTTTCACACGTTAATAAAGTCATGCTTTTCTTTTTAGGGGGAGCCCATTCTCCCGTATCTGTTTTTCTTACCCTCCTGGGTATTTTATTTTGGGACCCCAGCCATCCCGTCCCAATAAGTTATTGACGTCGCTGGAAGTGGGGAGAGCTAAAGTGATTCACATTACCATATACATAACCCCGAGACTGTGTGTTTAGACAAAGCTATTTGCCAATGTTTCCATTATTGTCGACGCACTCATTTTCACCTGCGTGAAGGAAAACACACACACACACACTTGCCTTTTCAAGGTTCAAATATACATATACATGTGACAGCTGTGGAAAGGCTGGGCCCGCGGCTAAGTCATTAATTATGAAGAGTGTGGACCCTCCTGCTGAACTGTTGGATGTATAAGCGCACTCCTCATTAATATATGAGTGTATATGTGTACGATTTGATGAGCTTTCCTCTCCATACTGCTGGGGAAGACTGCTGTCTTTAACAGTGAGGCTGCCGGCACCAACCGCACACATTTCCATTTCGACTCAGTGTGTGCTTCGCCATGTGGAAAGTGGAAGACAACTGAGTAAAATGGCGACTTTGAGGGCCGCTTTTATGCCTTCAACTCGCTGCCAAGAATAATGGAGAAACCGGGTCCCTTTTGCCACAACCCAAGTCTCTTGGCGGAAACTTAAATGAAACAAAAATACAGTCAGACCGAAACCCCAAAGTAATTACGATGCCGGGTTTCAAATGAGATGCGGGCAAAGTACTGCTTCCAAGTGTATTCATGACTGTATTCGAATCCCCGACCTTAATTCTGCTGGTTTCCCATTAGGCTAACCACGTGACATTAGAACATTTAAAACAGTATACGCTGCAGACCACATTTCACACGGCTCTCGCCTTGTTGGGGGAAAACAACAATATCGCCTGACCTTCTCCCCATGCAGACAAATGATAGTGTGAAACGGCAGTGGCTGGCTCCTATAAACTGCCAACACTAAGGCTTGGCCGCTATTCCCGACCGAAAACGGCCCATTTAATTACCCCGAGTGATTAACAACACCGTTTTTTTATGCGTTTTTGTTTTCTTTACCATTTCTCTTCGTTACCACTCGGAAAAGAGGAAAACCAAACCGCAAATGTCGGAGGTTAAAGATGACTTAAAATGAAATTTTGGAGTGCCTTTTTGTATGCTCTATCGCTTTATTTAGACCCGTGTTCATTTACAGGCCGTCTCTATGCATACTGACTTACAAGTGAGGCACTAGGCTATAAACGTACACAACAAAGACAGGAACTTCCCACAGCCACACCATGCAACACAAGTGTAGCATTGAGGGCATAAAGGTGTTTGTTTGTTTGTTTATTTGTTGGTAAGGCGTCGTTCACATCGCAACAACAAAAGTGCTCCTGCAAGCATAATAAGCCTGCTAAGTGCCAAGCTATCCCCCTCAAGAGCTGAGTCTTCATGTGCGAGATCAAATTACCTGACGCACTTCTCTGAGGCTCGGCGTAAGGAGAAATATACGAGGGAATATCGATCGGAAAAAGGGTCAACGTGATGTTTTGGGGTGGGAGAAAAATTACTTTCTTTTCCCTGATGAAAGCTGTTTTGAAGCAACAACCAAACGTGGCCCGAGATAAATGCGTTGGGAGGCAACATTTCATTTTGGCTGGCTAGCAAGAAGCAGTGGTGAATCCAATTAGCAATTGCCTTAAGGTGCAAGCATTCAGCAAGATAAGACCCAAGTATTAATATCTATCTGTCTGACTTAGTGATACCGACACATCTCCTACTCAAACAAACTGCCTACATGCATTTTGATTTATTTATACATGTGTTTACGTATTAATCCGTGCATGCTTGTCAGGGATGATTACAAGAACAAGTTGGAAAAACTGTGTGTTGATATATGCAGCTTAAATAAGTTGCATAATATATGTTACCAATAAGTTACTCCTTCCAAGAAGAACAGCACATCTTTGTTCCCTCTCATTAGTGAAGGTAAAGGCAAAATCAACGTCTTTATCCCATATCTATTAGGGAGCTTGATGTAAGCACCAATATGGCCATCAAGATGTGATTCTGGATTCAAGGTTATTGGTTTCCTTATTTGTGTGTATGGTTTAATAAAAAAGAAACACAGCCATCAGCATCTCTACATGGCGTCATGTAGCTCTGGAGGAAGAGCGGGTTGATTGGTAACTGGATGGTTGCTAGTTCGATCCCCGGCTCCTCCTAACTGAGTGCCGAGGTCTCCCTGAGCAAGGCGCCTAACCCTGACTGACCCCGATGAGCTGTCTGTCTCTCTTGCATGGTTGAAACCGCCATCGGTGGGTGAATGCATACATGAACGGGTGAATGTTTGCAATAATTGTAAAGTTCTTTTTATTGGCAACTGGTAAGAAAATGGCTGCATAAATACAATCCATTTACCGTTCATATTGTCGCCGTGCATCTTGGGTATCTGAAGTCTTTCTGTTTGTCCCTCCCTCGTCTATATATGTAAAAAGGTCAAAGCTCAACCAGACTGTCGGTGGAGTTTCATATGTCTGGCTTTCTGTTCCATTCACCTAACCTTCCTTCATAAAACGCAAAAGTAACACAATCAGCGGTCCAACGTAATCAACACCGTGGATCCCTGTGTCTTGGCGCACACTCTCTACCTGGAGTGTTTCATTTGTCTTCCGCCACAGCTGTGTTTTGAAGCCTCTTTCAAAACGCTCTCTCTCTTTTTATCACTTAAGGGAAAATATGGATTCTCTTCATTTTCCCTTTTCGCTCATCTAGTGATGAGGTCACGGTAAACAACTAATTGCGTTGCCGTGGACGATCCTCTGTGGCACATTTACCCCGTGTGTCGGCCAAGGAAGATAAATAAAACGATAACAACGTGTATCCATGGTAACCGATGAACCAATCAGCTTACAGTCTGCTTTCGTCGTCCACTCCAGTGTTCATGACCCACAAAGTCACACATGTTAGTACATAGAGAGAAACACACACACAGATATACACAAACACAGACAGAGACACACACACACACACACTTACATAAACACTGACACACACACACACATACATATATAAATACACTCACACACACACATACATACATAAACACAGACAAACACACACACACACACACACATGCATACATAAACATATATAATGCATATATAAACACATACTGACACACAGATAAACACTGCACCACAGTGCACTGCACAGTGGGTGGAGTTCTCTCTCTCTCTCTCTCTCTCTCTCTCTCTCTCTCTCTCTTTCTCTCCACCTCTCTCCCTCCCCCCAACACCTTGCTCCCCACTCCACTATCAGAAGTACGAGCTTATCAATATGTGAGCATTTGCTGGTTGCTGTGTCTAACCTTCTACCTTGTTATTATATTTGAACACCTAACTGTTAGACTCTGTGTTTCTGACAGTGTGTGTGTGTGTGTGTGTGTGAGAGTGTGTTTTTATTGAGTTTATTCTACGTTTTTGTGTGTCTGTGTGTTTTCTTTTTACAAGCTTTCAAATGTCTCAGATAACACATACTTGCGTTGGCCTAAAGAATTTGTTGACACTGATTTTTTGAGGAGATTCTTTGGGGGCAGATAGCTATGGAGGGCCAGAAAGCTGAGCGCTGCCTATAGGAGGTGTATGTGTGTGTGTGTGTGTGTGTCTGTGTGTGTATGGGGGGGGGGAGTTAGCTCTGTTCCACCAGGGGGTCGATGCTGATGGCTGTACGGAAGCTTACACTGTGCACCCACTGTGATTTATATACTGGCCGCCGTCGATCTCTGACCTCTCCCCCCCCCCCCGTTATCCCCCCCCCCTTTCTCTCTCTCTTTTATGTTTCTCTCTCTTTTTCTCTCACAGACATTTCTTGGGGGGGGGGGGGGGGGGGGGGGGCGTCCTTGCAGAGTTTTATCCTTCTTCTTTTTTTTCAATCTGGGTAGCGCCATACCAACGCGTAACCAATACGTTGCCATGGAGATGCTGATGCTGGTGCTGATGCCGTGGCACAACTCAGTGTCCGGGGCACTCGGTGTTCACCGGTGTTTGTCGCTGTCCTCAGGGATGGCCAATCAATGAGCTCGTCGATGGCCATCGGATCCATTAAGGCGGGGAGGTGGGGGGAGGGGGGTCGATGAGGTGATCGCGGACGCTATGCTCGGTGTAGTGGACGGGGGATGAGCCACGAGGAACACTCGGTTCATGTGTTTTCTTCCCGAGGATTTGTCTCCCCCCCCCCCCCCCCCAACATTGACCAATGGGGTCGCTCGTTCCACACAGAGTGGGCGTGGCCGTCCACTACCGTGATCTGAACCTCGTCTCGCACAGATGCAGTGCGTCTTTTCGTGGCCGTTTCCTGTTCCTATTCTTGGTATTCCCGGAGTTGCCACACGGCGGCAGACGTCCAAGGTCAGACAGGCGTGCCCCCCCCCTCCTCCCATCCACCTCCACATAAAATCCATCCTTTTTTTTTCTTCGCAATGCTGGCGTGTCAGCAGAAACGGTCAGGGATTGATGGATTGCCTGTGTGCGTGTGTGTGTGTGTGTGTGTTTGTGTTTGTTTGTATGTGTGTTTATGTATATGTGTGGTAAGAATGAGGGGCAGGGTTGGAAGGGGGATTATAGAGTTTGGGATGGAATTACAGACTGGGAGGGGGGGAATACGAGCCCCTATGATAGCCCCCCCACCCCTCCTCCATCGTGCCGCTGTGGGGGCTCCGTGTCGGGGTCTCTGTGCAGACGCCCCCCCTCCGTACCCCCCTCCATCACAGCTCCCCTGGAAACAACTTGAAGAGCAGTACTTAAACGAGCTCATTATTTGTCGTTTCCAGTGTTTGAAGGAAATGATAAGAAAACATTTCAACCGGATACCATGCTGAAATGGAACAAGTTTAATGTGGTGGAATGGGAGCTTGTTATGCACTGGCTCTGCATAACAACAAACACCCACACACACGTGTGTGTGTGTGTGTGGGTGTTGTGTTACTTCTCTGGGAGTCTTGCTTGTCGTTGTCCTTGTTTGTAGTTGTAGGGTCATTCAGAGTGTGTATGTGTGTGTTTGTGTGTTATCATGTATGGGTGTCTGTGTGCGTGAGCGTGCTATAACAGTCCTCTAGTGGTCTTGTCCTTGTCCTTGTTCAGAGTTCAGGGTCACCCTGCCTGAAGGCCCTTCACCACAGACCTCCTCTCCCTCAGATGACAATGAGGGCAGGGGATGGCTGAGAAAAGACCTGAATAACATCCACACAAGGAGGGGAAGAACCAACTGTTCATTCATAGTCGGCCCTCATGGCTCTGCAGCTTATTTCACTCAGTTCCCCAGCAGGGGAAAGACTCACTGATGTTGGCGTCAATCCATTATATCCTCTTTTATGTTACTCTTTGGAACACACCATCGCACACACACGCACACGCACACGCACACACACACACACACACACACACACACACACACACAGAAACACACCCACACACACACACACACACACACACACACACACACGCACACACGCATGCGCACACACAAAAAAATACAAAATGTTTCACTTGCCACAAATACGTCCACCTTAATGTATAAATACTGTATATACAGAATATACTTAAAAAAATCGAATCTCTATTTTCCGTCCAATTCCTCTTTCATCCATTTGTCTTTGATTCAACTGAATCTCGTGAGGCAATCTCCGAGCGTTTTATAATAAGTAGCTCTCGGGTTCAAAGGTCAGGGCAGGGGATGTCTGCCAATTTGTTGGTTGCCTTCTATTATCTTATACGCGCATAAAACACAAACACACCATCGTCATCATCAAAGTGTTCTAACAAAGGGCCCAGTTGGGAGGAAGATTTGACATGTAATGTGTGTGTGTGTGTGTGTGTGTGTTTGCGTCTTCCCCAGGTACACCTACACCCTGTGTCCCTTCAACCAGGTCTCCCAGACCAGCGACGCTGGGACTGAGTTCTTGCTAGGGTAAGTGGGCGGATGAGAGTTTACTTCAGTTGGGTGTTTTATAAATCAGGGACAAGCTACAGTAAAGAATGTGTCCCAAGGTCACAGATGTATTGTACCGGATGAGGCATCCTGCTCATTTTCAGATCTTCATATTGCCCTACGTATACCATCGAATGTAACAGGCTAGAATACAACATAACATAAAACATGCTACCTTAGCTACAGAAGGCACACAAAAAAACTCTGACTCACTTGCACACACACACACACACACACGCACGCACACACAAAAACACACAGACGCACACACAAAGATATCAGATATAGTTATGTGGATTTGTTACTTTCACATTGTTTAGCATCACTGGAGAAAATTATGTAAATCGGCAGATTTTAAGGTCGGTGGGGAGTTTACACACACACACACGCACGCACGCACACACACACACACACACACACACACACACATCTACCTACAATGCAGCAACAGGGGGTGACGGTGACTATGTCTACATGATTTTATCCGTGTTCCCTCCGCAGTCGTCTGGCGTTTCATCCCACCGCGCACTCTGTGCTCGTTTGTCTGCTCATTAGCGAGGGGAGCTGTGGGACTTTGAACCCAAAAAGAATCTCAGCGTTTTTAATTATTTTTGCTTTGTATATTTTAGAGCCAAGATACAAAAAAAAAAAAAACACCTTTGTTGTACATTTTGTTGTGTTTTTTAGTCGTAGCTTTCTTTCAATGAGCACCTCGGTGCCTCCGCTAACAACCTGAATCCACACGGGGCTTTTCATTACGGAGATTCAAACCCACCTCTAGACACACCCCAACCGGTTCAGACCCCACCCTGCACCCACGGCGTCGCCACCGCCGCCGCAACGTCCGTATAAAGTTACCCGGGCGGAGATATTTTCGCTACGGATTTGTTTTCCTCGGGTTTTATTTTTCAGTTTTTTTTCATTTTGATCGCCATTCAATCCGATGTTCCGCGTCACATGACCCTCCAATCGATGGCGGAGGGATCTCAGTTACGCCATGAATACCTCCCCGTCCCCCGTCCGGCTTTGACCCCTACAGGGAAAGAGGGGGGCCTTGTTGCTCTGTGAGGGTGGGGTTGTGTTGATCTGTGGAGATAGGGTTGGTGGGTTGGCTGGTGAGGGGGGTTGAATTTCATGGCAAAGGATTACATGGCCTTTGAAGAACCCCCCCACCCCCACACACATACCACGGAATCGTTGGCGTAGCGCTGGACTGCATCAAGATGGCCGCCTGGTCGTGAGCAATATCTTTCCATTCCCCCGATCAAATGACCGGAGGGGGAGGGGGGCGGCTTCTTAGATGTTTTCCACCTCGGATGTTCTGCAGATGGCGGTGAGATTGTTTCTTTCAGGCGCTGATAGGAAAACAGAAAGTTCAGAGGTCACGCTGAGATGGGTTTATTGTTGGTAAATATCCCAAATGGCGGGCAGACGAAGACGGGCATTTCTTTGCTCACCGTGTGCTGCTTTCAGTGCTGCTCTTTATGTATAACTCTTTATATAGAGACTTTTATGTTAGGAGATGTAAAAAGAGATTATTTTATTACATCACATCTACCGAAACATTTATTTACACTAACCTCAAATGACATGACCTTGATCCTCCTTTACAATATTGACTATTTTTCCAGTGTACATTCACAACTTTGTAATAACCTTTACCCTAAGCCTAGGTATGAGCCGACACTACCAGCAGACCCGAATACACAAAGGTATCATAGAAGCCCATCCGTAAATCTCTACTTACGGATATGAACATATGGTCGCATCAGGTTTCAGAATTATTTAGACAGTGTTAACATTGGCTGATTGTGTTATAAGCAGCATTGTACCCTAGTACTATTATTATTATTATATATTTTTTATTTAACCTTTATTTATCTAGGTGAGTCCTATTGATACCTTTAGCCCATTTTTCAAGGGAGCCCTGTCAAGTTCAATTATGTCAAATTGAAGATGATTAAATGGTATATTTAAGCTGTATTGTCTGGTCATCCGGTACTTATGATGACCACACCCATGACAGTGATGCGATTAGAAACAGGATGCCTTTTCTGTTCATGAGGATAAAATGCTTATGTATGCTATATATATGAATGCTTATAAAGCATTCTGGTAACATAACATGGACTAAATAGATCAGGTCTTACGTGTGAAAACGCATGGGGATAGAGAACACAGATGTAGCCAAGCTGGGTTGATTTATGTTATTATATATTATTCATTCTTTTGTAAAGTCAAGGGCAGAAATCTGTTTGACAAGCAAGAAACGATTCACCACCAAGTTTTTATTTGTTGATCGCCATTTTACTTTTGCTTCTCAAGATCGTTCAAATGAATAACTCAACGGTGTAAAACGGGGTCGCGTCTCCCCCTCTGCATCAGCCCCAGGACGGCCCGTACGATGCATCACGTCGGCACAGGATTCCTGGCAGGGCATCTTCAATTGTGTAACCGTCTTCCTCAGCCGTACACATTCTGCAACGATCTGAGTCAAAGTCCACATGGGCAGAGATACCTCCGCAGGTTATGATTAACGTTCAGATTCACATGACATCCTAAGGGTTAAAAAAAGAGTAATCATTACATTAGACTTCAATAGACAAAGTTCTAGTCGGGATTTGAACCCCGGTCTCAAGCAATGATCACCAACTGCTCTTTTCTGCGCCACCGTGACGAGGATATGATTGGCATGATGTGGCAGACTTTATAATTGACGTTACAATTCAAATGACAGGTCAGTAAGTTTCCCACCTTACATTGTAACATTGTGGATGTATGTAGACTGACATCCTTTGCCTGGTGACTCAACACACACACCCACACACACACACACACTGATGCACACATACACACACACACTCAGGGAAGCACCTGTTGTCATAGCAACATTTATTCATATCAAAAGCTGGAGTACATTAGTAATATTTCATCTGTTTATCTGAGGAGAAATCTCACACACAACAGCAGTTCTCAGGGCCCAAGGCAGAGTTCGTCATTATACATTTATTACAAAAAACCGTACAGAACGGTAGGCCGACGCAAGGCTGAGGAGAAAAGTTTCAGCTGCTGGTTAGCAAACTGTTCCATCGCTGAGCCATGTATAGACACATTGAAGCAATACGATACATCACAGCAGTACCCTAAGCAAAGGGTTTAGACCTTTTTAGTTGGCAGAGCCATACAAAATCAATAGCTTCTAATTATTCATAGAATATCCAAAGAAGTGTTTACATAATCATCGTTCAACATTTTGAGGGATACTTTGCAAATTGCAAATTTGACATTACAATCATGGAAGGGAATAATAATAACACCTTGTCATAGTCTCTGTTCTGCCATTTCAATACCAACTCGGATTCTAGGTTGAGGTAATAAGATAAATATATGTTTTATTTGAGCCGGAAAGGAGCCTATCTTTGCGACATCATCCATTGAAAATGTAGCTCTGAATCCCACCGAGACCAGTCCGGTCTTGATGGTCTCCACCAGGTACAAGTAAAAAGAAAAGGTATGTGATTTGGAATGCAGCCAGAGTATGTCAGAAGCCAGGGTAGCCTAGCGCTGGCTAGCCGGTCGTTTTAGCTGGAATGAGACAACGAGGGACTCAGAGGTTCACTCGGCAAGCCTTAGCGCTCAATTCGGATTTAGTGACCAGATCAATTTTCTCTTGTTTTGCTGTCCACTTTATTTTTTCTAAGGGCCCATACTTCCGGTTTGAACTGGTCTCAGTCAGAACCGACCCGCATGCACACAACAAAAAGAACAAAGACGTCACACGCGGCAAGCGCTGACTTTTGCTGCAGAACCGCCTTTTTACCAGTGGAAATGTTACCACAATGAGATCCCCTTTTAATTCATAAAAAGGTTCTATTCTTATTGCAGACAGGGAGTCTGGGAGGAGCTCAGGGGGGAGGCGATTCCAAAGGGGAGCTAACTGAATCTGAGTTGCATGTTGGTTAACTCTGTGTGATTGATGCTGAAACTGATGTGAGGATGGGAGTATATACATAGGCTCCATAGTGCGCCGTTAACCGCTTCCAACGCCTCCCACTCACTCCCAAACACAGTCAACAGTCCTACGGACGAGCCAGTTAACTCTACTCATTACTAGGTACTACTGTTAACTCTCCACAATACTATGTACTACAGTTAACTTTACTCATTACTAGGCACTACAGTTAACTCTTCTCAATACTGGGTACTACAGTCTACACTACCAGGTACTACAGTCTAATACTGGGTACTACTGTTAACTCTACTCATTACTAGGTACTACTGTTAACTATCCACAATACTAGGTACTACAGTTAACTTTACTCATTACTAGGTACTACAGTTAACTCTACTCAATACTGGGTACTACAGGCTACACTACTAGGTACTACAGTTAACTCTCCTCCATACTGGGTACTCAATATGATATAAATACATACGATGTCTTTGTGGTGCAGTGGTAAGACCTGCTGATTGAAGTGCTGGAGATGAGGGTTCAAGTCCTTCCTATGTTGGTGTTCTTTTTAAACAAAAAGTCATTTTTGTGAATTGAATGTAAAATATAAAATCTATATTTACATTGTCTTGTTGGTGCAGTGGTAAGATCTGCTGATAAATCAGTTGGAGACTACGGTTCAAGGCCTGCTTATGTTGGTTATTTGTCAATGTGTTAATATATAATATCAAACATTACTGCTGAGGAAACTCTCCAGCTCTGTGGCGCATTGGAGAGAGTCATCGCTTATGGTCGCCGGAGTTCCTGGTTCAAGTCCTACCATGGCATGCAGAGGATTTTATTTATTTATTGTTTAAAAATACAATGTATACAGCAATATATTCCAAAAAAAACTCTGACCAAATTTCAACTAGCAAGACTGTGGTCCAGTTGGCGTGACGTGCCGTTTATAAGGTCTGCTGTTGATAAGCACTGCAGACCTGGGTTCAAGTCCCACCAACAATGTTCTTCTTCAAACCCAATTGTTCTATTGAAACATAGCCATGTGAATTGTAAAGTAAATCTTAAACTCTGACTGAATCACACACCGTGGATCACTGGCGAAGTGGATACAGCTGTGGATTATTTTGAAACGTTTTACAAAGAACATTGTCACTTGAATTGTCAGGTCAATTATAACCTCTCAGCAAATCTTAATTGGTGCGTCTGTGGTGCAGGTGATAGAGCTGTTAACTCTCTGTTCTGGAGATATGGGTTCAAATCCTGTGACCGATGATTTTGTAGGTGAATGATTGACTGTCCGATGGGTGAGTGGGATTGTCTGGGTGAGTGTGGAAATTATTGATGGAATAGGTTAGGTAGATTACAGCATTGGAATATACCTAGCCTAATTAAAAGGTGATCAATTTCAGCTAATAAAAACGTGATTCTGCAGCAAAAGTCATTGCTTGGTGTATACAGCACGTTATCGGTCCCCAGAACAGATTACCAAGAGTGTTTCCCGTCAACACTCTTCGGTTTTGGAAAAAGTTACAATTACCTAACTATTTTTCTAAATTGTGTTTGGAAATTCCAAGGAGTGAATGGCTGGGTCAAATGTAACTCCGACCAATTTTTTGCTAGCAAGTCTGTGGTCCAGTTGAGTGTTCTGCCGTATATAAGCTCTGGTGTTCGTAAGCACTGCAGACCTGGGTTCAAGTCCCACCAACGTTCTTTTTCAAACCCAATTGTTCTTTTGAAACATAGCCATGTGAATTGTAAAGTCAATCTTAAACTCTGACTGAATCACACACCGTGGATCACTGGCGAAGTGCATACAGCTGTGGATGATTTTCAAACATTTTACAACGAACATTGTCATTTGAATTGTCAGGTCAATTATAACCTCTCAGCATTTCCTAACTGGTGCCTCTGTGGCGCAGGTGATAGAGCTGTTAACTATCTGTTCTGGAAAAATGGGTTTGATTCCTGTGACAGATGATTTTGTAGGTGAATGATTGACTGTCCGATGGGTGAGTGGGATTGTCTGGGTGAGTGTGGAAATTATTGATGGAATAGGTTAGGTAGATTACAGCATTGGAATATACCTAGCCTAATTAAAAGGTGATCAATTTCAGCTGATAAAAACGTGATTCTGCAGCAAAAGTCATTGCTTGGTGCATACAGCACGTTATCGGTCTCCAGAACAGATTACCATGAGTGTTTCCCGTCGACACTCTTCGGTTTTTGAAAAAGTTACAATTACCTAACTATTTTTCTAAATTGTCATTGGAAATTCCAAGGAGTGACTGGCTGGGTCAAATGTAACTCCGACCAATTTTTTTGAAAGCAAGACTATGGTCTAGTTGAGTGTACTGCCGTATGTGAGCTCTGGTGTTCATAAGCACTGCAGACCTGGGTTCAAGTCCCACCAACGACCTTCTTCTTCAAACCCAATTGTTCTTTTGAAACATAGCCATGTGAATTGTAAAGTCAATCTTAAACTCTGACTGAATCACACACCGTGGATCACTGGCGAAGTGGATACAGCTGTGGATGATTTTCAAACATTTTACAACGAACATTGTCATTTGAATTGTCAGGTCAATTATAACCTCTCAGCAATTCCAAACTGGTGCCTCTGTGGCGTAGGTGATAGAGCTGTTAACTATCTGTTCTGGAGACATGGGTTCAATTCCTGGCATGGAAGGTTTTGTGGGAGTGAATGTATGGTGAATGGATGAATGTGAATAACTGTCTGTGTGAATTGAAATTGCTGTGAATGACTTAATTCACAACAATTAATTTGCACAGACAGTGATTCGGAATGAATGGGTGAGTGGGAATGACTGTTTGGGAGAATGGATGGCTGGGAATGAGTGCACTCATTCACCGTCATCCAATCTCCCAAACAGTCATTCGAAATGAGTGTCTGAGAGAATGGATCCCTTCACTAGACAGTCGTTCCCATGAACTGCCCATGGCAGGAAACAAACCCATGTCCCCAGAACAGGTAAGAAACAGCTAGCTCACCTAGTGATGGGCACCTCTTATTTGCATAAAGTTTCTAAAGTTTTACAATTTAATTAAGACTCCCTGGGGAATTCAGGGAATCCAGCTATTGTGGGTTCCAGGACTTGAACCCAAGTCTCCAGATCTCAGAGGAGATTACATTTTCATATCTCCTCTCTCCGTTGCGCCACCAAGACGCACAGAGACATATGGTCGGAATTTATACTTGTACTTGACGTTAGAATAGACTTAAGAAGAATATAATTATAACACCAACCTGATCAGGACTCGAACACGATGTCTTTAACACACAGTCCTCAAACACCAGCAACATTGGCCTTCTCCGTTGCGCCACCGAGACGCACAGAGACGGAGTGTCGGAATTTATACTTGACGTTAGAATAGACTTAAGACGAATATAATTTAATCACAAATGAGTGCAGCCCTCATTCACACAACACCAACCTGATCAGGACTTGTACACAATGTCTTTTACACACAGTCCTCAAACACCAGTAACATTTGCCTTCTCCGTTGAGCCACCGAGACGCAGCTGGTCGGAATTTATACTTGTAGTTGACGTTAGAATAGACTTAAGAAGAATATAATTGTAAGACCAACCTGATTAGGACTCGAACACGATGTCTTTAACACACAGTCCTCAAACACCAGCAACATTGGCGTACTCCGTTGCGCCACCAAGACGCACAGTTTCAAATTGTCGGAATTTATACTTGTAATTGACGTTAGAATAGACTTAAGAAGAATATAATTGTAACACGAACCTGATCAGGACTCGAACACGATTTCTTTAACACACAGTCCTCAAATACAAGCAACATTGGCCTTCTCCGTTGAGCCACATAGACATACACTCTGAGTGCTTGGAAGTTATGCTTGTAGTTGACGTTACAATATACATGGCTTAACAGCAAGAGGATTGTATCACAAACTCATCGCACAACACAAGTCAACAGGACTTGAATGCGATGTCACACACGCTCAGGCCTCCAACCAGCTTTTCAAAATAGATCGAGGCGTGGGCATTGTTGTCTCACAAGGGCTTCGAACCAGCACTTCCAGGCCCGTACATTAGTGACGTACTGTTCAAGGCCTTCTCCATTTTACCACGGAACCGTACACTCTGCCCTGCTCCGAAGTTATACCTGTAGTTGACGTTAGAATAGACGTGACTGAACAGAAGGAGGATGGGGTGGGGGGGGGGGGGGGTACTTTAAAACAAAAAGGTACAAGACCCCCCTACGTCTAATACTAGGTACTACTGTTGACTCTCCTCATTGCTGGGTACCACAGTCTAATACTAGGTACCACAGTCTAATACTAGGTACTAAAGTCTAATACTAGGTACTCCTGTTAACTCTACTCAATACTGGGTACTATAGTCTAATACTAGGTACTACAGTCTAATACTAGGTACTACAGGTAACCCTCCTCATTGCTGGGTACCTCAGTCCCACCATCAACCTATCAATACATAAGTACTAGATACTTCCATTAAAATAGCTCTTTCTTTTCCTCTTCTCAGAATTGTTGAGGATCGTTCGTCAAAATAACAAAACCACCGACGCAGAATCTCTGTTGGAATACCCTCCATGGGTTTGCACCGGCATGTCTTTTAAAGTGAGAGTTAGACTCAAGGGTTGGGAGGAGGACTCTGGGTGGCAGGGGATGGGGTCGGACGTCTGCTCCTGGGCACTAAATGATTTACGGAGACGACGTAACGGCCCGGACCACCGTGAGAAACGGCAACATGCTCCGGCGTCTCTTGGTTTTCGTCACAGGGCACATCGCCATTAGGATCACAGTTTCCTTCAACGGGAGCACAACCTCAGAAAATACTTCAGGACACATCACTGGTTCATTTAATTGAAATTATGCCTCCCGCCTCCTTTTATAAATTACTTTACTTTAAAGTAAATTATAAACTCTCACAAATTCATAGCTTTTGTCCCAGTGGTATATTTGATAGAGCTGTTGGTTGTGTGAGCTGGAGACATGGGTTCGATTCCTGTGACAGATGATTTTGTAGGTGATGGATTGACTGTCCGATGGGTGAGTGGGATTGTCTGGGTGAGTGTGGAAATTATTGATGGAATAGGTTAGGTAGATTACAGCATTGGAATATACCTAGCCTAATTAAAGGTGATCAATTTCAGCTGATAAAAACGCGATTCTGCAGCAAAAGTTATTGCTTGGTGCATACAGCACATTATCGGTCTCCAGAACAGATTACCAAGAGTGTTTCCCGTCGACACTATTCGGTTTTGGAAAAAGTTACAATTACCTAACTATTTTTCTAAATTGTCATTGGAAATTCCAAGGAGTGACTGGCTGGGTCAAATGTAACTCCGACCAATTTATTGCTAGCAAGACTGTGGTCCAGTTCAGTGTACTGCCGTTTATAAGCTCTGGTGTTCATAAGCACTGCAGACCTGGGTTCAAGTCCCATCAAAGATGTTCTTCTTCAAACCCAATTGTTCTTTTGAACCATAGCCATGTGAATTGTAAAGTCAATCTTAAACTCTGACTGAATCACACATCTTGGATCACTGGCGAAGTGGATACAGCTGTGGATGATTTTCAAACATTTTACAACGAACATTGTCAGTTAAATTGTCAGGTCAATTATAACCTCTCAGCAATTCCAAACTGGTGCCTCTGTGGAGTAGGTGATAGAGCTGTTAACTATCTCTTCTGGAGACATGGGTTCGATTCCTGCCATGGCAGGTTTTGTGGGAATGAATGTATGGTGAATGGACGTGTGTGAATAACTGTCTGTGTGAATTGAAATTGCTGTGAATGACTTAATTCACAACAATTAATTTGCACAGACAGTGATTCGGAATGAATGGGTGAGTGGGAATGACTGTTTGGGAGAATTGATGGCTGGGAATGAGTGCACTCATTCACCGTCATCCAATCTCCCAAACAGTCATTCGAAATGAGTGTGTGAGAGAATGGATCCCTTCACTAGACAGTCGTTCCCATGAACTGCCCATGGCAGGAAACAAACCCATGTCCCCAGAACAGGTAAGAAACAGCTAGCTCACCTAGGGATGGGCACCTCTTATTTGCATAAAGTTTCTAAAGTTTTACAATTTAATTAAGACTCCCTGGGGAATTCAGGGAATCCAGCGATTGTGGGTTCCAGGACTTAAACCCAAATCTCCAGATCTCAGAGGAGATTACATTTTCATAGCTCCTCTCTCCGTTGCTCCACCGAGACGCACAGAGTCATATGGTCGGAATTTATACTTGTAGTTGACGTTAGAATAGACTTAAGAAGAATATAATTATAACACCAACCTGATCAGGACTCGAACACCATGTCTTTTACACACAGTCCTCAAACACCAGCAACATTGGCCTTCTCCATTGCACCACCGAGACGCACAGAGACGGATTGTCGCAATTTATACTTGTAGTTGACGTTAGAATAGACTTAAGACGAATATATTTTAAACACAAATGAGTGCAGCTCTCATTCACACAACACCAACCTGATCAGGACTCGTACACGATGTCTTTAACACACAGTCCTCAAACACCAGTAACATTGGCCTTGTCCGTTGCGCCACCGAGACGCACAGAGTCAGACGGTCGGAATTTACACTTGTAGTTGACGTTAGAATAGACTTAAGAAGAATATAATTAAAAGACCAACCTGATTAGGACTCGAACACGATGTCTTTAACACACAGTCCTCAAAAACCAGCAACATTGGCCTTCTCCGTTGCGCCACAGAGACGCACATAGTCGGATTGTCGGAATTTATACTTGTAGTAACGTTAGAATATACTTAAGAAGAATAAAATTATAACACCAGCCTGATCAGGACTCGAACAAGATGTCTTTAACACACAGTCCTCAAACACCAGCATCATTGGCCTTCTCAGTTGCGCCTCCGAGACGCACAGGATCGAATTGTCGGAATTTATACTTGTAGTTGACGTTAGAATAGACTTAAGAAGAATATAATTATAACACGAATCTGATCAGGACTCGAACACGATGTCTTTAACACACAGTCCTCAAACACCAGCAACATTGGCCTTCTCCGTTGCGCCACCGAGACGCACAGAGGCAGATGGTCGGAATATATACTTGTAGTTGACGTTAGAATAGACTTAAGAAGAATATAATTTAATCACAAATGAGTGCAACTCTCATTCACACAACACCAACCTGATCAGGACTCAAACACGATGTCTTTAACACACAGTCCTCAAACACCAGTAACATTGGCCTTCTCCGTTGAGCCACAGAGACATACACTCTGAGTGCTTGGAAGTTATACTTGTAGTTGACGTTACAATATACATGGCTTAACAGCAAGGGGATTGTATCACAAACTCATCGCACAACACAAGTCAACAGGACTTGAATGCGATGTCACACACGCTCAGGCCTCCAACCAGCTTTTCAAAATGGATCGAGGCGTGGGCATTGTTGTCTCACAAGGGCTTCGAACCAGCACTTCCAGGCCCGTACATGGGTGACGTACTGTTCAAGGCCTTCTCCATTTTACCACGGAGCCGTAGACTCTGCCCTGCTCCGAAGTTATACCTGTAGTTGACGTTAGAATAGACGTGACTGAACAGAAAGAGGATGGGGTGGGGGGGGGGGGGGGGGTACTTTAAAACAAAAAGGTACAAGACCCCCCTACGTCTAATACTAGGTACTACTGTTGACTCTCCTCATTGCTGGGTACCACAGTCTAATACTAGGTACCACAGTCTAATACTAGGTACTAAAGTCTAATACTAGGTACTCCTGTTAACTCTACTCAATACTGGGTACTATAGTCTAATACTAGGTACTACAGTCTAATACTAGGTACTACAGGTAACCCTCCTCATTGCTGGGTACCTCAGTCCCACCATCAACCTATCAATACATAAGTACTAGATACTTCCATTAAAATAGCTCTCTCTTTTCCTCTTCTCAGAATTGTTGAGGATCGTTCGTCAAAATAACAAAACCACAGACGCAGAATCTCTGTTGGAATACCCTCCATGGGTTTGCACCGGCATGTCTTTTAAAGTGAGAGTTAGACTCAAGGGTTGGGAGGAGGACTCTGGGTGGCAGGGGATGGGGTCGGACGTCTGCTCCTGGGCACTAATGATTTACGGAGACGACGTAACGGCCCGGACCACCGTGAGAAACGGCAACACGCTCCGGCGTCTCTTGGTTTTCGTCACAGGGCACACCGCCATTAGGATCACAGTTTCCTTCAACGGGAGCACAACCTCAGAAAATACTTCAGGACACATCACTGGTTCATTTAATTGAAATTATGCCTCCCGCCTCCCCCCCCACGTCCCCAGCGCATGTAGAGTTAAACTTCCAGCAAGCTAGGTCTAATTGGGATTTTCGGTGTTATTTCCGTTGCGCCATCACCTCCCACACCACTGCCCACTTGGTGTGTTGAAACGTGGCGATGGGGGGTTCTTCATGTGGGATAAATAGCTAACAGAATGCTAACTGGCAGTTGCGTGACCACCACCATGCCCTCCTCCCCGTCGTACGCTAACTGACAGGCAGGCTAGCAGTTAGCATGGAAAAGAGCAATATGCATTGCCCAGAATCTCTCACATACACGCACGCACACACGCACGCACACACGCACGCGTAAGCATGCAAACAGGCAGGCAGGCATGCAGGCACACACAGACACACACACACGCAGACACACAGTTAAGATCGCACACCCACATATAATAATAATAATAATCATAATAGTATATATTTACATTAGCGTTGCGCCTTTTTCTGAGTACCCAAAGACCCTCGACAAAATGAGGAAGACCTTTTCCAAGGGAAGAGAGACAGACCCTTCTGGTCTGTCTCTCTTCCCTTGGTATGAGGCCGCGTACGCATGCTGCGTCACTCCTGGTGGTTCCTGGTGGAACTGCAGACCTCAGGAAGGGCTGAGGTCAGGGAGGAGGTCTCAGAGGTAGGACGGGGGTCCCAGGGATTTGTAGGTGATGAGCTGTGTTGTGAATCGAATCCTGTGTTGAACTGGGAGCATGTGGAAGTCAGGGAGGACAAATTAGTTTGTAAACTCTGATTTACAAAAAGGACGTCATAGCGGTCCTCTCGACGGTAAGTGCTTCGGTTGGTCGCGGCCTCTCTGACATTTTGAAGCTCCGCATAAACCGGCACGTCCGAATCCCGGATACGACTGGAGGAGTCTAGGTGAAGTCATCTCACTGTTTCTTCTTCCTACACTTGTTGTTGTTTTCGTTTCTTCAAGACTGACTCATTTGAGGAGAGGTTGTGGGAGCCTGTGTGCCGCTACCAACACATTCACGACCTCTACGCCAGGACCACAGGAAGTGTAACAGCATACAAATGATATCTCCCTCTGCGGCGAGAAGCAGCGACTCTTTGTCTGATAACACCGGAGAGCCTTTCCTCCGGAAATAGGGACTACACACTGCAGTTTTTCCAACACTGCATCAGTACACAGTACACAGTAGAATACACCAACACTGCAGCAGTACACAGTACACAGTAGAATACACCAGCACTGCAGCAGTACACAGTACACAGTAGAATACACCAGCACTGCAGCAGTACACAGTAGAATACACCAACGCTGCATCAGTACACAGTAGAATACACCAACACTGCAGCAGTAGCACGGTGATCAGTGCAACACACACGCTCTGCAGGAGCAGTGAGCCAGTCCACAGGGGTACACACACAAACTGCAGCAGTGCTGCTAACTCAGGGGGGGGGCGGCTGCGTACCCCCATGATGCACTGTACCGTTATCGGGGAGCGTGGCGACGGGCCGTAGGTGTGCGAGTGTGTGTCGGGGGGGAGGGGAGGATGGTGGTGGGGAAGGGTGGTGCAAGGAGGTGAGTTGGGGGGGGGGGGGATGAATCATAGCTCGTGCGCTGGGAATAATGTTCATTTTTTATCCTGTCAGACCATCCGTCAAAAGCCTCTCTGGGTAGGGCCCTGGTACCCCCCCCCCACACACACACACACACACACACGCCGATATCAATCTAGTCCCTGTTCTCCTCCTCCTCCTCATCCTTCTCCCCAGAGCGGGTGAGGCTGGGTGGGGGGGGGGAGAGAGGAGGGGACGGGGGGGTGCTTTGATTTAAACGCTAGCATTTATCACACCTGCTTCACCGCCCTAAAGGACAACGAGGGAGAGAGCAATAGAGTTAGAGAGAGAGAGAGAGAGAGAGACTACAGTACTAGGGAAAACGAGGGGGAGAGCCATAGATTTAGAGGGAGGGTGCAAGGGAGAGAACGAGAGAGAAAACAAGGGCGAGGGCAATATATATAGAGAGAGAGAGAGAGAGAGAGAGAGAGAGAGTGAGAGAGAGAGGAAGCAGAGACAAAAGAGAGAGCGGGAGAGTTAGAGAGAGACAGATTTAGAGTGAGAAATAATGAGTGAGAGCACTAGGGAGAACGAGGGCGAGAGCTATAGCATTAGAGAGTGAGCGAGAGAGAGAGAGAGAGAGAGAACCATAGAGATAGTTAGAGCCAGCGTAGGGGACACGAACATGAGTGTCTCCGTGGCGAGGACGCTCACCTCCCAGTATCCATACTCTTGACGACCGGGGCCATGTTGCCGTCGGTGTCCCTCTCGTCTAGGGCGTGACGAGCGCCGTGCCGCGGCGTGCGTCTGACGTAGCGGGCGCCACCGTCAGCTGATCACACACCACCGTGCACGTCCCGCACACTGTTGGGGACTTCTGACCGAAAAAGGAGTGTGATCTGGTTGCGCCGTGTGTTTTATGTTTCCGTTGTGCCTCCCCGCCCCTCCCTCCCTAAACGCCCCTCACTGGGGCTGCTGTCGGGCCATTAGCCAAACAAAACGTCCTTCACCAACAACACACACACACACACACACGCACGCACAACAGCCCGCGAGAGCGTTTATTTGTGTGTGTATCGCGAACGCACACGTCGTCATTACGTCGTGCGCGTGCGGGGGGAGGGTTGTTGGGGCTGTGTGCTCACAAGCCGTGCCTCGCCCGTGCATGCCAACGCCGCCGTGATTTCCCTCATTTCCTTTCTTGGACTCCATTCAGCCGTTCTCCCGCTCGCGCTCTCGCCTCTCCAGAAATGGCAACTCTAACAATGCCATCAGCTATGATAATGACAACGGAATAGGGGTGCAGGGGTGCAGGGGTGTAGGGAGTGTGTGTGTGGAGCAAGGGAACCGTTGCGTGGTCTGTGCGGTGACAGCGTCGTCCATCTTCATAATGTCCGCAACACCTCCCATTACCCAGCCCCCTGCCCCCCGCCTCCCCAGAGAGGGGGCTGCCATGCCGGAGAGCCTTTTTCCAGCGTGCAGACACACGCACACACACACACACACACACACACACACACACACACACACACACACACACACACAGGCAGTATGAGGACCTGCCAGGCAGAATGGGCCAACATCGCAGCAGTGTGAATCAATATTGTACCGTGACAAAAGATGCTCTCGGTTTTTGCTTCGTTTGTATTTCTGACGATAACGCGATCCGTCACGTCGACGGTGTCATAGGAGTTTGATCGTTGACTCGGTCTTGCCGTGTTTTTCTTAACTCGGGGAGAAATTTACGATATTGTTAAAAGCCGAGGATAACGATCGCGGGGCTTTGGCGACTTTTGTGGTATTACGGCGGATTTCGCCCGATATTCATTTTATATATCTGTTGGATCGTGTTCCACAGGAGTGATCTCAACGACTCACCGAAGGCTGTGCCACTCTGTTTTTTATGTTTTCTCCTTTGCCTTCTTAAATGTCATTCCCCAGATTGAAAGCTTTACGCAACAAAACAAAATCAGCGACAGCATGGAACCAGCCAGCAAAAGTGTGGCCCCTAAAATCCTCTCCAATCTCCAATTTCTTTATTATTTTTTTACAACCTGTGCTTTTAACAGCTCACCAGACTATGTTCCTAGCGGTTGAGATTCCTGTCAGAGACTTGTTTTGGATAAACAGACGCAGACATGCTCCTCATATTCTCCCGGCGAAATCAAAAGACGCCTCATTCACTGCTCATTCAGATCTCCCCAAAGGTCAGAGCGGGAGGAAATGGAAACGGAAAGCAGATCCAGTCCGAAAAACACGATATGAACCAGAAAAAAAACCCAGGAACAAAACGCGGTAAACGACACCGTGATGGATGACTTCCCCCCCCCCCCCCCCCCTTAGTGTTCTCAAATAATAGTGTTACTTTATTTTTTCATTTTATTGGGGGTAAGGGGGTGGGGGGTGCTCTAGGGAAATCAGTTGGCTTCACGTCCAGGGTCATGAGGTCAGTGTCCCCCCCCCCCGACCTACACACACCTCAGCGGGGTTCAAGGATCAAGGACTGCTGTTGTATTGCACCGGGGGTTAAGCAGCTCTCCAAGGTGCCCCCCCACACACACTCACACACACACACACACACACCAACACCTCGATGAGCATGACAGGGCGAGAGAGGTAGCGGTATAGAGAGAGAGAGAGAGAGGCAGAGAGAGAGAGAGAGAGGGGGGGGGGGGGGTAGAGAGATATATAGAAGTGTGGCGAGAGGGAGATAGAACTCACATTTGTGGGGGGGGGGTTGTAATGGGGGCTTTTGCTTTCACAATAGAGAGAGAGAAAAAATACAGCGAGGTAGCCTAGCAACATTGGAGCAGCCAGCGTTCTGAACGACCGCGGTGTACGCAAGGCAGCTTGGGGGGGGGGAGAGGAGGGAAGGGGGGGTATAACGGTCGCTCCGAGAGGGGGCCGTGTGTCGGCCAACGTCGGGGAAGAGAAATATAGGCAGGTTGATAGCTCGCTGTGTGTGTGTGTGTGTGTGGGGGTGGGACGTGTGCGTCGTAGTGATTTCACTATTTATTATTTCAATGCTGTAAATAAGCGATTACCACAGAGGAAATGGGAAACACAATGCAGCCCCTGTTCTAATCCACATTATTATAAAACAGGGATATGCTTCAAAATATCGTGACAGGGAAATTAGCCAGAGTGATTGCCCCGCAAAATACAGTACGGGTACTTTAGGCTGCTCCTATAGTACTGAGGCATTAAACCGACGTTATAGTGTGGTTCACATAGAGGACATCTGTCACAAGGCGTTATGGAATGTGGAAATGTGTTCATCAGTTCATATCGAAGACAATGGAGAAATAAAAAATAAAGCCTCAGCCTTTTATTTTTCTAAATGTTGTTACGTTTTAATAAATCGTCGGCTTCCTTCTATTTTTATGATTAATTACTTCCCCCTTTCAGCCTTATCATTTATTTATTTTTTACAGTCACCGGGCATGTATAAACAGCACGAAATTGGCTCATTATCTCGATAGGTGGCTGTTTCTCGCTAGGCGAGGCAATCCCATTGGAGCCGGGAGACAGTCCAACGGCCTGATGAAGGTCACCGGAAACACACAGCCACCAAACTCCAGCAACGCCCATCTCATGATGTCTCGAAGGACTGATTCGCCTTAACGACTGCGTTGAAACTTTCTCCTTTCCTGATCTGTAAATACCATTGTTTTACATCATAAATGGACTGCATTTATACAGCGCTTTTTTAACCCCTGGCCAATCAAAGCACTTTACAATATCGCCCTACATTCACCCATTCATGCACACGTTCACACACCGACGGCGGAGTCAGCCACGCAAGGCGACAGCCAGCTCGTCGGGGTGAGGCGTCATGCTCAGGGACACCTCTGCACTCAGCTAGGAGGAGCCGGGGATCGAACTAGCAACCTTCCGGTTACCAGCCAACCCACTTCATAACCCTGAAAGTAACGCTTGCCCCATGCTGAGCACAACCAGATCCCTGTGGTTCCTCCGACGCAAGAACTCTTTGGATTATTACTGTTTTATTTATTTTATTTTTTTATTTTTTTGTTTCCTTTGTGCTCGCGTAATTCCGTCCCGTCTCGACCGGCCGTGTCCAGCTTTCGGCCAGATCAAGCGCAGAGAGGCGAATATTACGATGACATATTATCCGCCAATCAAATCGCACCGTCGACGGAAGAAGGGCGCCAAGAGTCAGCCTATAGTGCAGCACGGCGGTGCTCTGTCCTTTAATCTCCGGGTTCTTTTGAACCGGACGCCGCCGCGAGACATTTGATGTACACCACGCCAAGCTGACTGCTCCGACAAAAGCCAGAGGGTAAGCCTCAGAGACGCTGGACATGAGAGATTAGTGGCCGGGCTGAGCCACTCCTTGTCATTTCACTCCGGGGGTAGGGGGCCATGGGTCGGTGGTAGACCCTGGTACCATTGTCCTTGTGGGACCAATGGGGCGGCACGTGGCTCAGGAGGAAGACCGGGTTGGCTTGTAACCGGAAGGTTGCAAGTTTGATCCCCGGCTCCTCCCGGAGTGTCGAGGTGTCCCAGAGCAAGACCCCCTCACCCTGACTGCTCCCGGCGAGCTGGCTGTCGCCTTGCGTGGTTGACACGCATTTGGGGTCGGCTTAGCTCAGGAGGTAGAGCAGTTGCCTTGTAACCGAAAGGTCGCTAGTTCGATCCCCAGCTCCTCCTAGCTGATTGTTGATGTGTCCCTGAGCAAGACACTTAACCCTAACTGCTCCTGACGAGCTGGCTGTCGCCTTGCATGGTTGACTCTGCCGTCGGTGTGTCAATGTGTATATTAACCGATGTGAGTCGCTTTGGATAAAAGCGTCTGCTAAATGCCCTAATTGTAATTGTAATTGGTGTGTCCATGAATGGCTGAATGATGAACTGTTCTCGTAGGACCAATGGGACTAGGGTCTAACCTTGTCTCTTGGTCAGGGGTGACTCATTACAGATCTACTCCCTTCGTCTTTGAAGATGACAAAAAAAGAAGAGGATATGTTGTAGCAGTAGAAGGGGGGGTGGGTAGCACAGTTAACCAACCAGCTTTAGAGAACTGCTGTTGGGTGTACAACCTAAGCATGCCGACCAATAGGATAGCCCCACGCGTGTGTTCGGCGTGTGTAGGACCATTAAAGTAAAAGCCCATGCGATGTGTATATTGTTAAATACATGATTATACGTTCTCGCCAGAGTTAATTGACCGCAGCACTCACTGTGACTCACTAATGTTGGCAAGAGCCGTCGTGTCGGACAACCTGGGTTTGAACAACTCGACGCCTTCTGCTGGCATCTAGAAGGCTCTCATTGATGGAGTAATACTGGGCACACACGCCTAGGGTAATTAGCATGATTTGCAGCTGGATTTACCCCCTTCTGACTCTGGTCAGTGCGTTGGTATCGGTGTCCAACGATGCTGTAGGGTACGTTAAGATTGTATTTTATTACTTTACCAAAATCTGATACAGGCTGTCGTGATTCAAAACGTAAATATAAAACACGTTAAATATTCAAGGTCTGATATTGTATACATGTAGTGAGGGGGGGTCAGTTCCGCACACTAAACGACCAAAACAGTTCCATTTATCTTCATCTATCGCTGAGGTGGGTGGTCTTACCCCTTTTCCTTATTTGTAAAATCAATCGTCTCGCTTTTCCGAGGCGTTTTACTGCGTGCGCGTGCGTCAAACCACCATTCCGATCTCTTACTTGTTTTCCGATTCAAGCGTTTCAAGTTTGTGACTTTTCGTGGGTTATTGTGTGTGATTGTGAAAATAATGAACAAATCTGCATTTGTGTAATTTATTTTACTGTCCCCGTCTATTCCGGGCCCCGGCCACGACGACTTAACCCACAGCGAGGAGGTGGCGGGCGCCACTCAAACAAGTGCGTAATTGCGTGCCAAAGTGTTTTGCTTAATGCTTGCGTTTTTTTCCGCGTTTTTTTTTTCAAGTCGTCAAGGTCGCTCCCCGTCGTGCTATTAGCGCACAGAGTGGCCCTCGTTACCCGGGAGAGCACGAGACGATTAGCGTCCTCCCACTCCACGTGCGCGTGTGAGCGTGTGTGTGTGTGTGTGTGTTTTTGTGCGTGTGCGTGCGTGCGTGTGTGTGTGTGTGGAGGGGGGTGTTACGTGGCGTAGCCTACCATTATGAAGGACCGCCCCCCCCCCCCCCCCCCCCCCCCCCCCCCCCCGCCTCACACTCAGCCCCCCGGCCCCTCCCCCTGCGTAGCAGCCGTAGCCCACTCGCTAGTGACTCCACTACGTGTGTGAGTGGCCGCGGCTCCAACTGTACGTCTAATGACGGACGAGCATAGCATCGGAGTCCGCCGTCCCTCCCGGCTCCGCCCCCTTCGTCAGCCAATCAGGGCTGAGCTGAGGGGAAAAAGGGGGGGAGGGGAAGTGGAGTGGCAGGGTTAAGGTGTCGGTGCCCCCCCCCCCCCCAAACTGCAATTTTTTTTTTCTTTGCTTAACGTGAGGGGTTGCCGTGGAAACCGCTCCCCCTGGCCTGGGTTAATGAGGCGCGGGTGAGCTGTTAACTGAATACTGATTCTGGAGCGCCAGGATAGGTAGGGGTGGGTCGGAGCAGGGCTGGTGGAGGAAACACACGGGGGAGCGAGCGCGCCCGTCGCTGGCTGTAATGATGGCCTGGGTGTGTGTGTGTGTGTGTGTGTGTGTCTATTACGTGCATTATCTATCTAATCGCTCACACACACACACAGGTACGTACACGTACACATACACATACACACAAACGCACACTGACACTGAGAGACAAACACACACACACACACATTAAATCAAAAAAAAATCAACGTTGGTATTGAGCTTTGTCGCCATGTTTAATTAAGTTGGGATTGAACGGCTTCTTTAGCAAGAGTCATGACATTAGTGAAAGTAAGCACGACACACACACTCACACACACACACACATACGTCTGCTGACATACCGTTTGAATTACCTGTTAATACTTACTCGTCAGACTCCAACCAAGACTTGGCTAAGAAAGGTTGCTGCGACTGTCTGGTTTACAGAACATGATATAAAAGGTGTTCATACAATCATCCAACAGACTTTTAAAACAAACTCCCCAGGCTCTATGTGTTGAAGGGTTTAAAGTACATCTCAGGAGATTGTTACTGCAGAACTCATCAGGCTGACAAGGGGCTGTCAGAAACAGTGTCAAACACTCGAACCGCCAGACATAACAATCAAGACGTATTGGATTAAAAAAATCCCGCCGACATGTATTTAATGTTAGTTCAGAGCAGCGTCTGAATCCTCATACTCTTCTTGTGCTTGCTTAATGACATTCTCACAGTCCAACCACTGTGCCGTTTGCCAAGGTTGCACAAGGAACTCCTAACCCCAGGAACTCCTAACCCACGGGGTTGGAGCTTTACCCATAGCGCTAATATGCTATGCTAACCCCTGATTGGACTCTGAGGCTGGGCGAGGTCGCCCACCTTTTGCACATTAAGCAATCAGTGTGCACAGGTTAACATGGAGCACCAGCTCATGTGTCACTGTCTCATACGTTAACAATAAACCGGCTTTCCATCACCACCGCCCTGTGTCCTTGTGTCAGCAGGAGCCCAGTAACAGTCACCGAGGTGATCGAGGCATTGACGTTGTCACACATATATTTCAACTACTCCTAGCACCACCGAACACCAGTACGACTGCTCTCTCGCTCTTCCACTGTTCAGTCACCGGTAGTGAACCTCAGCGGCATCGTGTCAGAGTCAGCGATTCTGGGTCCAGAGGCGAGTGGCCTTCACCAGGGGAGAGAGGGACTATACCTCGTGGATCCACGGAGCTGTGATTGATGCATGCTGTATCTGCATGGCGAACCATGGCACGCCGGCGTCATGCAGGAGGGCCGCGGCCAATCGCACGCATCGGCGCACGCTTGGCAAGCTCTGACAGCGTGTTAGGCCGTGACACTGACACGTGCGGCACGCGAGGACGTCCACGCACATACGGACACAGACGTGTTCACGTAGCGTGTGCTTGTTGTAGGACACGCACACATACACACACAGAGAGACACACACACAAACGCGAATATCCATACGAATATAGTCTGGCTTGACCTACCTTAGATGTGTGGGGGGATGTTTTCTTTTTTTTTATGTGTGGTTGGGGGGAGAGGGGCGTGATGCTAAAATTGAGGTCAGATATCTGTTTTGCTTTGACTCTGACTTTATTCACTCTCCTGTGAAGTCAAAGGGAACTCACACTCTGCTCGGCTATTTCAAATCAGCCTCTCTCAACCTCACTCTCTCTCACATTCTCTCCTTCACACACTCACTCACTCTGACTCTCTCTCTCTCACACACTCTCTTTTTCTCTCTTCCCACTCACTCAATCTCACTCCCTCTCTTTCACTCACTCCCACTCTCTCCCTCACACACTCACTATCTCACTCTCTCTATTGCCAGCTCTGTGGCCCAGCCAATAAGACGTCTGTGTGCCCTCTCTCTGCCCCCTCAGTGGAGCCATCTGAATGATAATGTGCTCCGACAGGTTCCAGGTCTGGCTACATCAGGACAGGCAATCTCTTCACTCGCAGCCCGCTGAGATTAGACCCCGTATCCCAGGCATGCTTCCCTTTTCAGACGTGCGGATTAGGCGGTGTCATGGAAAGAGGTGGAGGAATCGAGAACTCTGAAAGGCTGGGTTTGAATGAGGATTCGAACAGAAGGACCATGCATTACGTGACGGGAGGAAAAGGCTGATTCATCTTAATAAGGATTAGACGCTGAGAATCTGTTGGACTACACGTCCCTTTTCACAGGCCACATGGTGTCATTCAATATTTGCTAAGTCATGTATTTAGGGCTTTACCCCCCCCCCACACCTGAAGGAGCAACCACAACATCCAATTCTCAGAATTCAAGAATCAGATAATTTACAAAAATGTTAACCCGGAAAATCGTAGTTCTAAAAGTGCTGCTGGGATTCCAGAAGCCATTCTTCAATTCAAGATTTGCAACATTGTGGTTCACCAGCATAACTACAAATACTATATTATACAAATCTTAAAGGACAACTTTATACCCTTAACCCCTGTTTTGATGCCCCTTTCTGGGGCTGCATGGCTGCTAGCCCCCCTCTAAAAACCCTTTGGTTCAGCCTCACTAAGCACAGAGCAGGTGTGTCTCATCAACGGCTAATCAGCAGGTGACCGGGTTACAGCCAATAAGACGTGAGCATCACGATGCCATGGTTGCTCAGTGGTTATCACAGCTGCCTCACTGCAAGAGCTATTCCCCCACACCTCAAAACATGCAAGTTAGCAATCCAGCCCTGGCCACAAGCAAGGCTAGGGCCCTAAAAAGCTTTAGATGGTTCCTGGGTGCCACACTGTGTGGCAGCCTACTGTTCGGAACAGGCTAGGATGGGTCAAATGCGGCAGCTGCTGAACTCCCCCCACAGGGCTTAATAAATTTTCTCTTATTTGATGGGTTTAACCTAGCGAGCGAGTCCTCTCATGCAAGCCAATGGACAAGCAGCGCTGGGGTTTGTTCGCCTTGAAGTAAAGTTACAAGAACAAGTATTGGCAAACATTGCAAAACCCATCTAAATAGGGTCGAAGCGAGCTTGAGCGTAAAATCGAATGTTCGACCCCCCCAACCGATGTAAAAAAAGATGGCAGTTCAAGTCAAAACACGGAGGTAGTGTATTGGAGATGGAGCCTGTGTGACCAACCCCCGGCAGAATCAATCGCTTCGCTCGGCCCACTTGACACACCGAGTGAAATAAGGAGGAAGTCGTCAAGTCGAACGCTGACAACCCAAAGCATGTTTGTGGGTTAATCATTTGGACACGTTGGCGAAGATCAAACGGGAGCGCAAGGAGAGTTTACACAAATTAGCCCGACTTGGCAGTTTGGCGGGGTCCGTGCAAGGAGTTTAAATCCACAGTCGTTATCTAGGTTTTGAAGTTCACCCCGCAACAGATGCAACGCTCCGACAGCCAGTGGGGAGGGGAGGGGAGGTGGTGGGATTCAGTCGGCCGCAATCTGCCACCTCACCACTGGATGGCACTAAATCCTAGACATTGCACCTTTTACCAACGTTTCAGTTAACAACTATCATTGTTTTACAAAGAGTTAGTACAAAGCAGTTCAACCAATTACGTGACACAAAGCTAGAACTTGTTTGATTCAAACAATAAAGATTCAAAAAAAGACAATCCCAGATGACGTAGGAGGTAGAATAAAATCCCAGTGAGAACATTGAAGGGACGACAAAGTGAAAGTGAAGGTGACACATCCCGCTTGTTTCCCCGGTCAACAGTAATGCTCACCGACGGTGTCAGTGTGCTATGGCGCTGTCTATATTCACCCTGTGTTCCCCAACGACGCCCACCACTAAAACTAGGTAACTGACCTTTATCCGGGAGTTCGTAATATCGCGCGGGAGGTGTTTTTCCCAGCCGTCCTGCTTTTCCCTGCGTCCAACAAACCCTGCTTTTCCGATCTGCACCCGGCCACGGCGGGAGAGTGAGATGAAGGAAGTCCACAGTTCCCGCGGTGGTCCTGGTTATCTGTGTCTGGGCTTTAAAGCAGAACAATTCCCACAGCAGCATGCACCAGTGACTCACATTTCGGCCGTGTCGCGGGGCATCAGGGCACGGGGGCGCCGTACGTATCGCCGGCTTCAAAGCCAAGGAGTGATAAATCGGAGAAAATAAACTTCACATGGCTCCAGGGAGGCGGGGGGGGGGGGGAGGGAAGGAGTGGGGTGAGAAGGGGGGGTTGCTTGTAGTAAGGATGTGTTGTCTCCCAGCTGGGGCTGTGCTCTGTACTGTATGTCAAGGGGTCGCGGGGGCAACACAAATCCCTTTCATGCGTGCCGATGCCCGGCTATGTTTTGCCGGGCGCGCAAATGCCAACGCAAATTACGTTGACACGAGACCCGCCGGGCTGGAGCTCATCTTTACCCTGTGCAAGTCGCCACGGCAACGGAGCCAACGGGGGGGAGGGAGGAAATATACAATGCTTGCCACCAGCCAGTGGCGAGCGGTTGGTGGAGTGATCTGGGGAGTGAACACGGGCGTGACCGGTGGGAGGGGATCAGGGGAGTTTCCAGGGGAGTGATCAGGGAGTGATGAGGGAGTGATGAGGGAGTGACAGGGGAGTGATCAGGGGAGTGATGAGGGAGTGATCTGCAGAGTTATCAGGAGCTGATCGGGGGAGTGAGCTGGGAGTGACCAGGGAGTGATCGGGGGAGTGACCAGGGAGTGATCGTGGGAGGGGGGAGTGATCGGGAGAGTGATTGGTGGCGTGGGGTGCATCCTCCCGACCCACCCAGCCGATGATCACTCTGTCAATAAGGGTCAGGGGCCTGTAACAGGAGTCTTACTGACAGGGTGTGATGCTGCCCCCCCCCGGCTACAAACACACACACACCCTGCTCCCTCACAACCCCCTCGCCCCCATGGGCCTATGGCTGTGCGGGTGAGTGAAGGTATAGGGGAGAGTGAAACCCACTGGAGACCATACATGGAGGCATTAGCATGTGTGTGTGCGTGTGTGTGTTTGTGTGTGTGCGTGTGTAGTTGGGTGGAGGGCTGTTTGTGTGTGTGTAGGGGGAGGGGGGTAAATGCGACACGCTAAGGGGTCGTCAAGGCAACTGGCAGCGAGAGAGCCCAAAGCGCCCGTCCATCACCCCCCAACCTCCCCAGCTGAGTCACTGCTTCCAATCCAAAGCCCCGGTTGGACGCCAAGCGACCGCTGAAACCCAATCAGACGCGGCCGGGCGAGGGCCAGGGTCCCCGACTCCCCGCCCACCCCCCGGCTGACCCCACCCAGACAGACAGACAGACAGACAGACAGACGGACAGACAGGGCTAGGAGCAGCTCCGGCTGCTGTCTGTGTGGGGAGAGTCCCCCTGGTCCTGTAGAGAGAGAGTGCAGAGTCTGTCTGTAGTCTGCTGTGGATCAGAGGACACCCTCGGCGGAAGGCGTCGTGGTCGTTCTAAAGGAGGGGCGCGGAGAGTTCAGTCAAATCGTGGGGTACACATGGACGAACAGTGAGGCAAGGGATGGTTGTTTAAGTAGCAGTGTTCAAAAGCAGGGCCGGTCGTAGTGCTTTTACAAAGGAAGAAATCGAATGTCAAGGCACTGGCATCGCTACACAGATATATAGTACACACAAATACTGCCGTACGTTGTATATTCTAGACGCATGCAGACATACCCTTCAACAAACAAACTGACACACAAACACACTCACACAAAGAGACAGACACCTGGACACACACACACACTCACACAGAGAGACAGATACCTCAACACACACACACACACACACACAAACGCACACACACACACACACACACCTCAGGCCAGTCGTAGTGCTTTACAAAGGAAGACATGTATGTAAAAAAAACGTAAAAGGCCCTGGCATTGCTGCACATATATACATAGCACACACAAATAAGGCCGTCACTAGTATTTTCTAATCGTGTACTCAAAGATGACATAGTAGACACTATTCCTGCAATACCTAATTTAATCAGAGTTACACCTTTGTACAAATCCTCCGCTTGAGTCGGTGTGTTCTGAGACAAATCACGGTATATTTAAAGCCGTGTACACACAGGTCCGTATTAAGTACACACAGAAGGAGTCGTTGAGGATTCCCTTTCTAGTTTGTTCTCGTTTTATGTTCAGTGGCGCGCACTAAGACCTACACCCTTTTCCGTCTGTCAGTGATCAGAGCCGAGGAGAGATCTGCTTTTCTGTGTCATTACTCTCGGCGAAGGTCTTTCATTGAATATTGATGCCTTAACGCCGTTTCATGTTTTCGCGAGAAGAGAGTGGAGGGAAACCCCCCCCCAGCGCTAAACAGGAAAGCCGCCCGGAAGAAACGGTGATCATGGCGGAGAGATGCATCTCGCTAACGCGCGGCGGCGGCGTGTTTGTTGGCGCCATTGTTACACGAGCAGACAGACGCCGCCATGAGCCCCAACCGAATTAGCTTCCTCAAAGAGCCTGTTCATCTCCTTCCAGATGACGCAGGAAATATCTCTCTTCGCCCTTTGCGTCGAACAAAAATAACACTGGGGCAAAATGTACTTTTTCTCGACTGCCTTAAAGGCGGGAAAGTAGAGTCTCTCAGGGAGATAGCATTCCGTCAGAGAGCTAATGAATAAAAGCAGGACTGATTGCGACCGTAATTCCACGGCTCCTCAAAGCGACGCTGTGTCGTCTGCGTGTGAAATACTGACGACGTTAGAACCCAAACGTCAAACTTCAAATACCATAACAGCGTTGATGACAGGGCGAACGGCGTGCCTGTGAGCGTGCCTGGAAGCATCCTCAAACTAGATGTCTGGCCTCCCTGTTCCTCTTAACTAACTGTGTTCGTCTCCGATGAGAGTCACTCTGTATCACGGGCTCCCCCTTATTTGTAATAATAAAACATTGACAACTCTCAATTTGCCGTTGCCATGGTACGGTGATGGGAGAGGTGGCAGATTTTTCATTTCCCTCGTCTTTCTCACCTTGTCCCGTCTCTTGTGTCTCCTCTCCTCCTCTTTTCTCCTCCTCTCTTCTCCTCCTCTCCTATCCTCTCCTCTCCCCCCTCTCCTATACCTCCTCCCCTGCTCTTCTCTCGTCCTCTCCTCTCTCCTCCCCTCCTCTCCTCCTCCTCTCTCCCCTTGTGCCTTGTCTCCTGGAGGCACATCTGGCGATGGCTAATTGATATATTCCTTCCACGGCAGACGGAGGGAGAGCGGGGAGGGAGGGGGAGGGAGGGAGACATCTCTCGCCAACCAGTGGGCATCGATGGGGCCCTGTGCCAGCCCGGCCCTGGGGCCTGTGTTTTCCCTTCCCTGGGTGGGAGGAATTGTTTCACTGTGTCGGTCTCTTTACTCTCTCTCTGTGTATTGTCTTCTCTTTCGGACTGACACCATCCTCTTCTCCTCTGTTGACGTTGTTGTTGTTGTGTTCTCTGTGTGTATTTCAGGAAGTGGGGTGAGTGGACCGAGTCTCTGGGGAGCGAGTACAGTCGGATGCGCTACGAGAGCGGCGAGCCCTGCCTGCACGGGCCCACGCGCAACACGCTGGTCAGTGGCGCACACCTGAACACACACACACACACACACTGAAAGACAGACGGACGGACAGCTGAACACACACACACAAACACACACCTGAATGTGCACACACACACAGAGACACACACAGAGAGACACCTGAACACACACACACACGGACAGACACACACACAGAGACAGACACACACACACAAACAAACACACACACATGGCCAGACACACACATACAGAGACAGATACCTGAACGCACACACACACACACACTGAAACCTCAACACAAGCGTTTAAATTAACCCATACACAAAGCTAGACACATACAGACGCACCCTTCAAAACACAGACTGACACACACACACACACACTCTTGAACACACACACACAAACCTAGACCCATTCCAGTAATTGTTTGTCCGCCTGCTTTAAGTACTTTCTTGGCATGGTTCTAAGTAGCATTTGTTTGTCTGACAGCGTATACCATTTTATCGCCACCACTTCCTGACCACGAGCAGCCAGCCAGTCCTGTTCCATTAGGCGTCCAACTGTTTAGCGTTCAGAGGGGAAAGCCCCGCCCCACTACAGCTCTGCCGCGTTGGTTCCAGTTTGCTCCTGTTCAAACACAGCCCAGGCCGGGGCCTGTTCAGACCGACGCAGCACACCAGGGGAATAACATTACACGAGTCAGTCAAAGGGTGGCAAAGCAAACGCTAAATAAACGCTTTCCCTCTCTGCGTCTCCGAGCCCGTCTCCGTGGCTGTCTCCTCCTTCAGCCGGCGCTCTGTGAAACATCAGTCAACCGCTCGCATAGCGCTGCAACATGGCTGCAGCCCTCTGTCTCTCTCTCTGTCTCTCTGTCTCTCTCTGTCTCTCTCTCTCTCTCTCTCTCTCTCTCTCTCTCTCTCTAGCTCTTGATCTCCATAACCCACACACACACACACACACACACGCACGCACGAGTACACACATGCACACACAAATACGCATGAGTATGCACACACACACACACACATGCACACACGCACACGCACGAATACTCACAAGTACGCACACACACACACACTCATGAAGACGCACACACACACACTCATGAGGACGCACACACACACACACTCATGAAGATGCACACACACACACACACACACTCATGAGGACGCACACACACACACACACACACTCATGAAGACGCACACACACACACACACACACTCATGAGGACGCACACACACACACACACACAGCGTGCGGCCCTACTCCTGCTCCCACCCGGCTCAGAGGAGCCATTTTGGAGGCTTGTGCTGGAAATTTGCTCAATTACAAGTTAAAAATGAATAATATGATCTCGCCCCCCCCCCCCACACACACACACACACACACACTCCCCATCCGCCCACATCTCCGGCGTAGAGGCCCCTCAGACGGGAGGACAGATCCGGAACGCCAGCCTATGTACTCCCCCCCCCCTTTTTGGAGGCTAAATGGGATTCCTTTTGATACGTCCTCGTCCCCTCGCCGCGCAGGGCGCCGCGGCGACGCCGAGGAAGACTCGTCCCGGAGCCGCGCCTCCTCGTTAGGGACCGAGAACTCTGAGGCCCCGCCTCGCTTTGCTCACTGCCCCCCCTCCCTCTCCCTCCCCCCTCCCCTCTCTCTCTCTCTCTCTCTCTCTCTCTCTCCCCTCTCCCTATTTCCTCTAACTTACTCTCCCCCACCCTCTCTCTCCTTTATCGAAATCTCTCTCCCTCTCTCTCTCTTCCCCTCTACCTAAGTCTCTCTCCCTCTCTCTCTCTTCCCCTCTCCCCTCTACCTAAGTCTCTCTCTCTCTCTCTCTCTCTCTCCCCTCTCCCTATTTCCTCTAACTTACTCTCCCCCACCCTCTCTCTCCTTTATCGAAGTCTATCTCTCTCTCTCTCTCTCTCTCTCTCTTCCCCTCTCCCCTCTACCTAAATCTCTCTCTCTCTCTCTCCCCTCTCCCTATTTCCTCTAACTTACTCTCCCCCACCCTCTCTCCCCTCTACCTAAGTCTCTCTCTCTCTCTCTCCCTCTCTCTCTCTTCCCCTCTCCCCTCTACCTAAGTCTCTCTCTCTCTCTCTCTCTCTCTCTCCCTTCTCTTCTTTATAACTTCTCTCCCAGGCCCCAGACTGTAATGTTCCAGAGGTAGTCCTGAGGTGAGGGGGCAGGCCGGGGGCGAGTGGAGAGAGACGGTCAGCTCCTGGGTCCAGGGCCTATTTTTAACTCTTCCAGATCGCCTCACCAATGAAACGAAGCACCCGAGGGTGTCTTAACACCGGGGGGGGGGGGGTTGTACAGACAGGGTATGAACCGCAGACCCCACCACGGTCCACCGACGCACTGCCCTGTCGCATTAACCCAGAAACATAATAAGATCCATTTGTCTGGAGCCGCGCACACACAAACATACACGGCCGAAAGCCCAATTCTACCTGTGAAATGTCTCTTCCTCGCTGTATAGAGGCATTTCAGTTTTTTTGCCTTCGTCTTTCTCACACCTTCTCTCTCTCTCTAGCTCGCTCTCTCTCTCTCTCTCTCTCTCTCTCTCTCTCTGTGTCTCTCTCTCTCCCCATCTCTCTCTCTCTCTCTCTCTCTCTCTCTCTTGTTCTCTCTATCACTTTTTTTTCCAGGTGCCTTTGTTCACGAGTGGGATTGTCTGCACAGGGTAGCGGTGTGATGCGGTTGCTATGGAAACTCCCATGAAGTAAAATAGGTTACCCCCCCCCCCCCCCCCCTCCCAGACCGATCTTCTCGACGTGTACAAAAGGACGTCAAAAAGCCGACCTATTAGAGTCAGTAGGCTAGCGGTCGTCTACTCTGTCCCGGGCAGAACCCGGGCCCCCAAAGGGCCCCTTAACCCAGGGCCCCACGCCTAGCGCTCGCGGCTATGCTAACCCCCCCACCCTCCGCCTAGACAGCAGAGGTAGTCACCTGAGGAGCAAGTTACATTCTGACATTCATTCTCTCTCTCTCTCTCTCTCCCTCTCTCTCTCTATCTTTCTCTCTCTCACTCTCTCTCTCTCTCTCTCTCTCAAACTCTCTTTCTCTCTCTCTCTCTCTCTCACTCTCTCTCTCTCTCAAACTCTCTTTCTCTCTCTCTCTCTCTCTCTCACTCTCTCTCTCTCTCAAACTCCCTTTCTCTCTCTCTCTCTCTCTCTCACTCTCTCTGACACCCGCTGACAACACGCACAACTCTAACCAAGACTGTCTCTCCCTGTGACTCATCTCTCTCCTCTTCCTGTCCGTTTGTCCTCCTGCCCCACTCTCTCTCCCCCCATCTCTCCCTCTCTCTCTCTCTGTCTGTCACTCTCTCTCTCCTCTCTCCTCTGTCACTCTCCTCTTTTTCCTCCCCCCCCCCCCCCCCCGTGGTGGCGTGTGTTTCTAGGTCACGCTGACGTGTGCCTTGGAGACGGCGCTGCGCTCCGTTCGGGAGCCAGGCAGATGCCAGTACATCATGGACCTCCACACGCCCGCCGCCTGCCGGCCCGCACGCACACAGAAGGGCGTGCACAGCGAGCTGTGACCCCGCCCACGTCCACCCGTCCTTCAAGCCCCGCCCCCACTTCCTCCTCTCTCTTTCTCTCTCTCTCTCTCTCTCTCTCTCGTCACTCTCCCTCTCCTCTCTCTCTCTCCTCTTCCTCCTCTCTTGTCGCTATCTCTCTCCTCTCTCTCTCTTGTCACTCTCCCTCTCCTCTCTCTCTCTCTCTCCTCTTCCTCCTCTCTTGTCACTCTCTCTCTCCTCTCTCTTCTCTCTCTCTTTCTCCTCTTTCTCCTCTCTGTCACTCTCCCCCCCCTCTCTCCCTTTCTCTGTCCCTCTCCCGTCTATCTCCTTCTCTCTGTCACTCTTTCTCTCCTCTCTCTCCCCCGACCACATCTGCCCGCCCTCCCTCCTCACTCATTGGCCCACGGATCAGCCTGGACAGCCAACCACCAGCAGGCCTCCGGGACGTGGGGGGAGCCAATCCGAGGGGCCGTCTTCCATGGTGTTTAGAGTCGATCACACAAGCAATAGCTGCTCAGGTCACGCTAGTACTGGACACGAGGTCTTCATATGAATGTGGTTTTGAAGTTTGATTTTTTTTTAAAGAAGAATCGTCACTGCTGCTTTGTCTTAGAGAACAGGTTACATGAACGGATCTTTTGTTTGACATTAATTGTCTTGACATTAAATGTCTTTACGACTGAGTGTGTTCATCTTAGATTGTTTGTTGCAAAGTATTTGTATAGTATGTTTTTAATCAGTGTTACACTGAAGATCTAGCAGTATTTACTACAAGGGTATCATTAAAAGGTAGTATCAATTATATATATATTCCTGAGCAAATATTTCCCACCGCTCTCACTGTGCATCAACATAGTGTAGAAATCATGTTGTTGTTCATCTCCGCCGTGTTGTTAGAAAATAAATGTAGAAATGACATACCACTATTGGATTTGTGTGTCATTTTTTATCTTTGATAGCTTCCTTAATGAAAACCAAACCTTTAAAACCACTATTATTAGATAACAGGTGATGTACTGGATTAGATTGTAGTGCTATCAATTGATCCTGGTCCAAATCTGGACTTAAACTCACAACACCAAAAACGAACTAGATTAGTCCTAACGAACTGCGAGTGTGTGGTTGCTAAAATGCTAACGTCACCACTTACCTCACCGCTAACGTCACAGCTAACGTCAGGGCTAAGGTCAGCGCTAACGTCAGCACTAGCGTCAGGGCTAAGGTCAGCGCTAACGTCAACGCTAGTGTCACCGCTGCCTGAACGTCGTAAAAGGTAGTCCATTTCGGCGGGAAAAAACTCCCAATCTGGCAACACTGCCTGCACGTCCTCCGCGCTCTAAACTCAGCGTAAATCAATGAGAGCAACTGAAAACGAAGCCGATATGGAACCTAAACTGTGATTCTGAAAAAGTATAAAGGTAATTGAATTCGGTTTTCAGATTATTGAAGATACAAGTGTGTTGATCTGTTAAATGGTTTGCACGATGGTTAACGTTGAAAATTCGTACTAGTTTAAAAAGTTGTCAGAGTTGAAAAACGCTGAGATATAGCCATCATGTCGTTAAAGAGCTGGACGTTTTGATAGTTGAATGATTTCTGTAGCTGAAAGTATGTAGGAGCAGTTGACTGCACAAAAAACAGGCAAACGGAATAAAGAAAACTTATGAAGAACAGTAAATGTGCTTACCGTAGCAACCACATTAAATATATGGGTTTGAATCCCCCGTGGCGTTGATGCCACTTCCTGTCACAGACAGACAGACAGAGAGAGACAGGCAGACAGAGGCATGATGAGATACACACTAACAAACACAGGACCTATTATTTCACCCAAATAAATACAAAAAAACGATAAAGGTAGTGGATTACCAATAACTGACAGGGACGAAAAGGACACGGGGTCCAACGCAAATGAGATCAAAATAATGGGTGGCTGGATGAGGCTCAGCGTTTAACACCCCGGTAAACGGACACACAGGAAATGAACTTAGAAGAGACACGGGGGACTATATTTTCCGCACTCTGCCTGTGGCGTGATATCTACGACCGAAATCACAGCCGCACTGATACCCATTATAACAACCCTCCCTTTCCTTGGCTATTTCTTAGCCAAACTGGTTTGTGTATTATGTAGGTTTTAAATGAATAAAGGTGAGTAAAAATAAACATTAAACAAAACGTGTGGCTGCACTCTCAGCCCTCACAATGCATTTCAGAACATCATCCGTTGTATTCCCTCGCACACATACTTCCATTGTCGACTTTTAACACAAACACGGTCATATCATACACAGCCAAGGTTAGTCCAGAATCGAGTTGTCCTTGGAAGCAGTGTGTAGTGAGAAGTATTATCGTGGGATCCTATATGTTAGATGGATTTGTCCAATACCTGCCAGACATGCAGCCTGTGTGAGCATTAGGGCGAAAAGCTGCCCTGGTACCGAGCAGACAGGCTAATTTCTGGGTGGCTACTGGCTGGTTCCTGGTCAGGCTGTTGGCCCCAGGGCTCTCTCTGCAGTCCAGAATGTGCTGCTTTCTTCAAATTAAACCCAGTTTCATCTCAGGTCGTGTGTTAACTCGTCCAGCCTGAAGTTTGCACTCTGCGTAGTGGCAGAGAGGATTTCTTGGTAGTATTATACGTTTTAGGAATAACATCCCTTAAAGTAGAAACATCTCATAGAGGGAAGGGGTATTTTACGTGTGTTTACTAGTAGATTATGTTACCACCGTTAAGGGTTTAGGGGGAAGTGGCAGATTGCACGTATTCGACTTGATCGAAGGGTTTAATTATTGCACAACTTGATCGAAGGTACGACAGAATGATGCAAGCATTCGGGGGACACAGTCACAAGATTCTTCCCTTTCTCGGCTTGCAAAACAAGTACATTATCGCGATCACTACTCTCTCCAAAGTGTTCCCGCCGTCTAAACAACACCGGACCTTATATAGCTGAGGGTCACGTCGTGTGTAGGAGTATCATCTCTATCATATCGGATGAAACATGGAGACAAAAAAACGCAACAGACGCCAATGTTTGAAGTGGAGAAGGGAAAAAACTCTGTTGCCTGCCGTCTCAACCACCAGCTGGGGCGAAAAAAAAACTCCAATCACACGATGTCAACAGCTCCACTTCCTCTTACATCACAGATGGGCGCCGCTGCCTTTCCTACGGCATATGGAAGGAGCCGTTACTAAGGCCGTCTCGTTTCAACCTGCCAAACGCTTCACGCACCCGGTTTGTTTTTTAAAGCAGTACCGAGCAGCGAGTACAAAGCCACGCTTAATAAATAAATAAATCTACAATCCGAGGAGTCGGCGGAGTCAACGTGCCGTCAGATCAATGCCTCTCTGGCTGCAACGGGGGGGCTCCGATGCACCGCAGCTCGCGGTTTACCCGGACCCAGCGTGGGGCACGAGAGATACCCCAGGAATATTATCGAGCAAAAGTCGGGGCTTTCAGACTCCAGTTGAAAAAGGCAGGCTAGAAGCAGGAAACTTTGGAGAGTTTTGCTCAGTAGTCCCGTTGTTTTTCATCTGGCCATTGATGTGTTGCCGGGGATTAGAGCCGTCACCGTGGGAGTGGAGGGAAGGATCCAAACCAGACGCACACACACTCAAAACACACACAATCACACACACACACACACACACACACACACACACACACACACACACACTCATTCAGACACACACACTCACAGACACGTTTACACACCGACAGTCGGCGCATTTGCACATGAAGGCGGCCCTGAGACGAGCATGCGTTGGTTGGTGGAGCGGGGGCGTGTTTGTGTGTGTTGACTCCAAATTGTCTGAACGGGCCCTGAGGCCTTCCACTGCGCTAAGCCCTAGACTCAGCTCCTTTGAGAACACTACAGTACCTGTTCTCTGGAGTGGGAGACCACAGGGGACTGAATGACTGGCTGGCTTGCTGGCTGGCTGGCTGACTGACTGACAGACTGAGTGCCTAACTGACTTACTGACTGGCTGGGTGACTATGTGACTGATGGACTGACTGACTGATAGGTTGGCTGACTCACTGACTGACTGACTAGGTGGGAGACTATGTGACTGACTGTTGGATTGAGTGACTGGCTGACTGACTGACTAGCTGACTCACTGAATGACTGAATGACTGGCTGACTGGCAAGCGGGGTGACGATGTGACTGACTGACTGACTGTTTGATTGAGGAACTGTCCGACCAACCGCCTGATTGACCGGTCGGTTAACCGACTGTCTTGCTGAATGACTGGCAGAGCATTTGACTGACTGTCGGTCTGTCTGTCTGGCTGTCAAACGCCCACCTCCATTGAAACACAACTCTGAGGCTCTTTCCAGGAATTGTTTTTGGTCGCTTTTTTTCGAGTTTTTCTTTGAAGGAAGGCCACTCGTACCCCCAGGGTTTAGGAGGGAGAACGAGAGCAAAATAAAATGAGGAGAAAAGGGAGAAAAATAGCAGAGGAGGCGGTGGTGGCAGTAGCGCTCGGGTGGCGACGGTGACATCTCTGCCTACACTTCCCTCCTGTGTATTCAGTCAGCAGACCTGACAGAAGGCTTCAAACACAGCCCCCAGCCTTACATATATATTTCAAAGGGCACTCTCTTTTTCAACCACGCTTTCGTGGTTTTTGGTGGGATAGGAAAATCTAAAGTTGGAGCTAAACCGTCAGAATAAAAAGGAGGCACGGTGCCTGCACACAGCGGCAGCACGCTATAAACATATGGCTTTGGCGCTCCCTAAATGCTGAATACTAATTAATTAAGATGGTTTCCCTAACATTGAGTACAGAAGGTGCAATACGTTCACTTTTTCCGATGGATTTCTGTAGATTGCCTGTGCTTACGTGGATAAAGAAAGTACAAAATACAGCTGGTATAATGATATTTTCTTTTTTGGGATTTTATATTTCATCATAGCATTAGCGCACCAAGGCAGGAGCCAGTAGTGTTGCTGAACGCCTCTGAAGTCTAGACAGGAAACGCCGACCAAACTGGAAAAGAGTAATTGAATTCAGAGCCTTTCTGCTAACTAACATCTATACACATTGCAGCAGGCATTTGCTTACTGAGCGGCGCTAGGAAGAGATTTCACTGTATGGCAAAAACCAAGTTGAAGTGTAAGAAAGAAGTCTAAGAATAGAGTGTGTGGGGTAGGATGCTGCGACGCACACTCAAACCCAATTAAAATCGTCTGGCAGCAACGATGCACCTTTGATGGAGAACGGATGGAGGGAACTTTGCATATATTTACATATTTGGGTCAATCTCATTTTTTTGGTGAGGTCACGAGTTAAGTTCATGCGTGCCACATCACAAACAACAAACAACATCTTTACATGGTGGGAGGGGGGAGTGACTCTCTACTCTCTCTCGCTCTCTCCACAAGGGAAGTGGTGGAACATGACACTCTGGGGGGGCTCCTCGCATGGAACCATAGTGAGCGAATTCAAGTCGGTCACCAGGACAACATAAGGTTTTCCTTGTCACTCTTTGCCTACACTCAGCTTACACATTAATGAATGCCTACACCCCCAACATATCTCTATCACACACACACACACACACACACACACACACTCTGAGGAGTGTGAGCGTGTGTGGAGATGGCCTGCTAGGGGACCAAGCTGTTTTAGCATGTGGTTACCGGGGGCAACCCTCGGTGGCTGTGTCCTCACCCATCGAAGACGGCACAGTGTGTGTGTGTGTGTGTGTGTGTGTGTGTGTGTGAGTGCTATACTGTGCTCTGTCTGCTAGTGGTTGAGATGCAGTATTAATGACACACTGTCGCTATTGTTCAGCGGGTTCCATTCGTTTGGTACAAACGTGCAGGGGTTCCCATTTGGCTTAAGGGCATCTATCCTCCTCTTCATTTCCGCATGCACACACTCATGAGTTTAGTATTCATCCTCCTCTTCATTTCTGCATGCACGCACTCATAAGTTTAGTATTCATCCTCCTCTTCATTTCTGCATGCACGCACTCATAAGTTTAGTATTCATCCTCCTCTTCATTTCTGCATGCACGCACTCATAAGTTTAGTATTCATCCTCCTCTTCATTTCTGCATGCACGCACTCATAAGTTTAGTATTCATCCTCCTCTTCATTTCTGCATGCATGCACTCATAAGTTTAGTATTCATCCTCCTCTTCATTTCTGCATGCATGCACTCATAAGTTAAGTATTCATCCATCCACATCTGAGTGTACAGTCACTGGGTTGGTGTTCGTACTGTAGTGATGTTTGAGTCTGTGCGACCAGGCTTTACAAAATATGCGTTAAACAAAAGTATTGAATATTCTTTATCTTGGAAATATGATGATGATGATGATGATGATGATGATGATGATGATGATGATGCAGGACAGTTAACTGCTGGCAGAACCTGCATCCACCTTAACAAGATTCTTTGGTTTATTTCGGGTTTGTTTTGTTTGGGTCCAAATTGGACCAGCAGGCACGCCCGGTCGGTCTTCGCATACAAATCTCATGAAATGGTTGTAATGAGTAATTTGCCTCGCGGACCTGTTTGCATGCATGCTCTCACACCTGTCTGTGTGTGTATCTGTGTGTGTGTGTGTGTGTGTGTGTGTGTGTGTGTGTGTGTGTGTGTGTGTGTTGTGTGTGTGTGTGAGTGTATGCGTGTGTGTGTGTATATATATATATATATATATGTGTGTGCATTGGCTTATGTGGTGTGTGTGTGTCTGCGTATATGTGTGTGTGTGTGTGTGTATGTGCATGTGTGCGTCAGCGTTTGTGTGTGTGTGTCTAGCGTGCAGACTAACACTATGCGTAACCTCGCACACCTGCCACTTTTTTGCAAAACAGGGTGCAGATTAACCACACGGGCTGGGCTGAGACAACCTAACCCTCCACCCCCCACCGCTGCCCCCCAGGAGACACGGAGGCCGGTGTGAATTGTTGCGGTATCTCTCTCCCCCTTTCTCATTTACATTTTTAGGGGATGTTGCGAAGGCTTTTATCCAAAGTGACTTACAACCATTCAAACACCGACGGCGGAGTCTGCCGCATGGCGACAGCCAGCTCGTCGGGAGAAGTCAGGGTGAGGCGTCATGCTCAGGGACACCGCGACCCTCAGCTAGGAGGAGCCGGGGATCGAACTAGCAACCTTCCGCTTACCAGCCAACCCGCTCTTATAGCTGAGCTACTGTCGCACCAACCCATCCCCTTATAAGGCCTCCATTTGGACGATAGGTTAAGGGGGCACCGCCTAGGGAAGAGAGAGAGAGAGAGAGAGAGAGAGAGAGAGAGAGAGAGAGAGAGAGAGAGAGAAAGTCAATAGTGAGTGATGGAAACAGGATGGTAAACAGAAAACGGACGGAATGAGAAGAAGAGACAGACAGAGAGGACATGAAGAAAGAAGAAGAGCAGAGCAACAGAGCACTAGATAAATAGAGAACAGGATGAGAGAGAGACATGGCCATAGGGAAACAGCCATAGACAGGGGCAGCAAGAAAGTGATAGAGAGATAACGATATAGAGAGATTACAATAGAGAAATAGATAGATAGCGATAGAGAGATAGCAAATAGAGCGAGATAGATAGCAATAGAGATAGTGAGAGAGGGATAGCAGAAGAGAGAGAGAGAGAGAGAGAGACATAGCAATAAGGCGTCAGCAAAAGAAAGAGCGGTCGTGGACCCCTGTGGAGGAAGTAGAGGAGGGAGAGGAAGAGGAGTAGCAGCTTCTCCGGGCCGTGTCAGTGTGGAGATACTTTGTCTTGAGCTCGGGGCTTAATGAGCATGGAGTTGAGGGGTAATTATTGGTTCTCAGCCTGATCATAGTCATTTCTGCGGTCGGCCTGGCTCTTTCCACATACTTAAACAATTATTGGCGAGGCCTTGCTCTGGGGGGCTTCTGCTTAGAGCTTTCCTTTCTTTGCATTGCAGAGGGCGGCCATGACTTCTGCGCTCGAAATTGTAGGTATGCGACGCACTTTTCACCCCGAGTCAAACTTTTCCCCCAAACAAAGAAACGTGATACTTTTTTTCTCCCGAAAGAAAAAATTACAGAAAGCAACGGGCACATGCACAATTGAATCTCTAAAAATAAAAACAATAACATACAGTGTTTGTTTTGGTTGGATCAGACTGCATACCAAGGTTGCCCAGTCTCATTGATGGATCACATTATGCCAGCACCACGCTCCAAATATAGAAAATGAATAAACACACTGATGGTACGTGTGTCTGTGTGTGTGTGTGTGTGTGTGTGTGTGTGTGTGTGTGTCTGTGTGTGTGTGTACACGTGTGTGCGTGTGTGGGAGAACACTGCAGGGAGCAGGAGATGAAGGAAGGATTAAATGGAGGAAAAGTAAAGAAGATGGACAGTGGGCGAGAAAGGTAGAGATGAACAGTGGTAGGGTGAGAGAGAGAGAGAGAGAGAGAGAGAGAGAAAGAGAGAGAGAGAGAAAGAGAGAGAGAGAGATATCAATAGATATATAGTGAGAGAGAGATAGCAATAGAGAGCGAAAGAGAGAGAGAGAGACAGAGACAGAGAGAGAAAGAGAGAGAGACACAGAGACAGAGAGAGAAAGAGAGAGAGACAGAAAGAGAGAGAGTGAGAGAGACATTTGATTCACTCCCTCCCCTCATTTCTTTGTACAATACCTCCTGTTCCCTTGTTTACTTCTCCCTTCACTTTTTTGTGCCTGTTCATCACTCCTCCTTTGCTTTATCCTGGAACCGCTTCGGCAACGTAAATGTTTAACGTCCCCACGCCGATAAGGCTGTTAGAATTGAATCGGGGGGGAGCGAGGGGCCGAAGAAACACTGCGACACGTATTGAGTGACCAGATCCATACACTCTATTCCTAGAGCCGTATCGAGTTAAGCATATAGACGAGCTTGTCCCCCATTGATCTACACGGACCCTCCCCCCCCCCCTTTATCCCCCTCCCCCTCCTCAAAGTTCACCCTTCAGATCAAAGCCAGCGGACAGCGGATGGCATTTTTCGAAAATCCGAGGAACGTCCCTCCGTCTGAGGGCAAGCGGAGGAGGTGGGGGGGTGGAGGAGGTGGTGGGCGAGGTGGTGGTCTCTCATGTGTCGTGACAGAGCCAGATCAAAAGTGCTTATTGCGGAATCAAAGCCGCCTCCCATCAATATTTCATCACAGAGAGCAAGAGAATCTGCCCCCCCTCTCCTCCGTCCCTCCTCCCTTACCTCGTTGCCTTTGTCGGCTCACCCATATCTCCTCTAGGTGACCTTCCCTCCTCACCACTCATCTTTCACCTTACCTCCTTCGACCTCCTTGTTTCGACCTTATCTCCTCTAATCTAATCTCCACTACCCCCTTACTCCTCTTGTTATAGCGTCCCTTCTGTCCTTTGCTCCATTCCTCTCCTCTCTCGCCACGATAACAAACACGCGATGTTTACACTGGCAATTTGACATCTGGAGTACCCAGAATGCATCTTGGAATTGTTTTTTGGTCATCAGTGCATGACCGTGAGAGAGGAAATGTACGTGAGGAAATGTTTAATAATAACGCAGTACAACTTTTTACGAACGATTTTGCGGGACAACGACCTCCAGAGGCATTTATGCAACCGGGAGACCTTTCTCGTTCATCGCCTTCAGAGGTCACCAGGTGTGATTAAAGCCAGAACGAACCGCTCCGATATGTTCAGGATAGTTAAGGATAAGGGGAATATGCAAATGAATCCGAAAAGGAATATCTTTCCAGACAAAACCCCAAACAGGAGCGGAGAACTTCCAAAGCACAGTCTGCCGTATATTCAAGACTGCAACCCCAATGTGTCAAGATTCTTATTTTTATGCAACATTTTTTAAAATGCTGTATTGCCGCGCCTCTCCCCATGCTGAGAGAGAAAACGAAAGAGAGAGAACGAGATAGAGAGAGAGAAAGAAAGAGAGAGAGCGAGAGAGAGAGTAAGAACTAGAGAGTGAGAGAGAGCCTTGGAGGGGGGAGAAGGAAGAGGCGTTCCCGCAGTGCAGAATCTAGGTTAGGATGTGCTTAACATGGAGCCACAGCGAGGAGATACATGCAAAAGGTTAAGCCTGTGAATTCAGCATGGAACCCCCCCCCCCCCTCCCCCCAGGAACTGCCTCCCATCACCACCACCACCACCATGGGGGGGCACTGGCTGTCTGGTGGGTGGGTGGGTGTGAGCGGGCGTTGTGTTGTTGAAGCTCATTGGGTTATTTTTAGAAGGGGGGGAGAGAGAGCGATATGGCTGCATCTTGGTAATTAGGACGCAATTCCAAGCCAGACTCCCAAACCCTCCCCCGTCAATTCCTCGTCTTTCCGGTGACGCTAGGAAACGGGAATTTTATTATGGTTCTTATCAGCTGATTTGTAAACACAATTGGGCGAGGGAAGAGTACGATTCAATGGGATACAATGTGTCAGGCTTTGCGATATTACTTCCCGCATTGTTCCCGCACGTTCCTTCGGTGGTTCTACCTCTGTCCTGTTTCTTTTGTGTCCGTTATCACTCCGAGTTGTTCTGAATACACGTGCGCACGTATCAGGCACCGAGAAAATAAATGAGAAAAAGGCACAATGAGGTGTTCAACAAAGCAAGGATCGGAATCAATAGAAATACAACACAGAGGAGACATATCGGACATTTCGAGCTCGTTCGGGGATTCAGTGACCCATTTTAGACGCAATGATCTCTGTGCACTTCTGTTGTTTTGATGCCATATTGTCAAATCTTCAGAAAGTGGTCTGCTGTTGTTGGTTTTGCCCTCCACAGACTTAAGTTTCGTTTTAGATTAGAAATTGAAAATAAAAAATATTTTTTTGTAACTACAAAAAAGTTATTTGACAACCTTCTCGGTCTCCAGGTATTTTCAGCCGTTAAAACAAATGGATACACGCGGAAGAGGGGGAGGAAGAGAGGGAGGGAGGAAGAGAGGGATGGGTAGGGGAGGCGAGAACCTCCCAATGGACAGTAGTATCTTCAGGCAGCTTTTGCTCTCGTTTGATGGAGCTCAACTGTCAAAAGGGTTTTCCCAGTGAGGCAGAGTTACGGGTAAGCAACTGCTGCCGAGGCCATGGGGTGAGAACACATTCGCTTTTCTTAAAGGAAGAAATCAAAGTCGCTCCATTAGCTCTTTGTCTAACCCATCTCTCTCCCTCCCTGCTAGGCTAGGTTTCCAGGCTAGCTCGCAGGGCCGCAGGGATGTTGTATTAATTAATTTGCCTCACTTCACTCCCATCACGCTGCCGGTAAAAGCTTCACAGTCTCCCTCCAACAGTCCCCCCCCCCCCCCCCCACCTCCCTCTTGCTGGTGCCAAGATGCCAGCGTTTGTAAACAACTTGAAATTGACGGTTCTGCAGCCCCGGTGGGGGCGGAGTGTCCCTGCTCCGACGCGCCGGGGGAATGCGACACCATGCGGCGCATGAGATCAGCCGCCGATTCGCCGCTCCTGCGGGTTTCATATGCACATATTCCTCACGCATTTTCGATTTGGGTCCTTTTGAATGACGTTAGCGGCCCACATGCAAAGTAATGATCCCTGTTGTTGCGGGAGACGCAGCGTTTGTTTGTCGCTAATAACGCGGCCGGCGAGCACCGACGCCAACGTCTTTCCCTCCGTAGAGACGGCAATGAAGTAAATACCGCTATGTGTGCTCCGCGAGCTGTGACTGACACGTCTGAGTAAAGAGAACACACACACACACACACACACACACACACACACACACACACGCACGCACACACACACACACACACACACACTTTTCCCAGAGGCAGGATTCCCAACATCAAATCTTTCTTCGGATTGGCTCCACATTAAATTACAACCTGATTGGATGTTTAAATAAAGCGTCTTGTCAGCAAACGCTAAATTAATGAATACACAGCGATACAAAATTACTTCATTTGTCAACGCTCATTCGCCCAATTTGAGTTGGGGGTGGGGGAGGGGGGCTCTCTGTAACCCCGCCCCCCCTAGAGAGCGGTGCGTCTGGATGAAGATAATTACTTGTGATTGGTCAATAAAGCCGGGACAGATGCTGTCCACCGCAGCCTGTGTCTCATTCCTAAGACATCACCCCCGTAGGGAAACCCGCCACGTCCAATATGTTCAGCCAAAAAGAGAAAAGATTTTAATTTATTAACTTTGAAAAGGGAGCGGAAGTGATAATGGCTTTTCTTTAAATAAACTATCTAATTGAGTGTCCTGTGTTTGACAAACAACAACCGTTTTTTTTTTCCCCCGGAGCGAAAACACAATGTTTTCCATTTCCAGTTCCCTTCATATTAGCGCGACTACCTTCACATGCCGCGCGTTAAACAACGTTCTCGCACTTGCATTCGCCGTCTTCATCATCGTGCTCAACTGTCATAGAAACAGAAAACAAAATAGCCACTAAGCCCTAAAAATCGACACAAATCGAAGCACAACCAGACCAGAGTGTGTTTTCCGCGGCCTCTCGGTGTCTCTGTAACAGGGTTGAGGAACAGCAGAGATAAAAGCTCTTACCGATGAGGACGCCAGTGGCGAGTTCAGATCAAACGCTCCCTCCCTGACTAAATATTTTGAAGAGACTCGTGTGTCTCCCACACCGGGGGGGGGGGGGGGCGGGGGGGAGAGGCGGAGGAAGTGAGAGAGATAGAGAGAGAGAGAGAGAGAGAGAGGCGCGGGGGGGTCCTGGTGTAGTGGTGAGATAGGGGTCATCGCTGATCCAGGGCCCATTAGAGATGAAAGACAGCGGGGAGAGAGAGAGAGAGAGAGAGAGAGAGAGAGAGAGAGAGAGAGAGAGAGAGAGATGCTTGGTGAAGCCAACAGCAGACCTTTGTTCGAAACACACCTTAAGCTGAAATGGAGCACACGGTAACATGCACACACACACACACAAACGTTGGCAGACACAGTCACACACAAACAAGCATACACACAGATGCAACTGCACACGTACAAAACATGCACAAGCACAATTTGTGCACGTGCTGGGGGTCGGGGGGGTGTTCATCTTTCACCCACGTTCAGACAGGCACAATGGCATGGACCCCCACCCCTAACTCATGCAAGGGAAGGGGTGGGGATAAACACACACACAGACGGGGACCGGGGAGTAGGAAACAATCCATAGAGAGCGTCCGTTCTGCCCGCCCCCTGGTGGGAAAACGGCTGTGTGTGTGTGTGTGTGTGTGTGTGTGTAACACCATCCATCCTCAACCCGATGAATCCAGGCACGTGTATGTGCTCAGATCCTCTGCTTGGGTGCGACCTCAATCACACTTTAACATGTGTGTGTGTCTGGGGGCTAGGGGTGGCCCCATGTGGAGAAAGCGCGAAGGGGGGGGGGGGGGGGGGGGGGGGGTGACAGAGGGACGCGATAATGGCCTCCAGCATTTTGTGTCCTCTTGAGAACACTCGGCCGGGTCCGCTGGCTGAAACCTACACCTGATGTTGTTTGGGCTATGTGCTGGTCGGAGGATGGATCGCTTTCATTTCCTGCACTCGGCGGAAACCGACAGGAAGGGGGGGTGCATGTAGTGTCACGCAACGCCACGGCGGCGATCGACTCCGCTTCGGATTCACAGAAATGTACAGGAGTAGAAACGGTTCCCTGCAGCCTCTGTAAGGTTAGGTTTCCGCAGCTGTAGAAACCTTACTCACTTCCCTGCATGCAAATGCCATTAAAAAGCCTTTTATCCTGCGTTTTAATGCAGAGGTAGGATGACAGCCGGAGCCGGCGATACAATCCACTTGACTTCGCCCGTTCTTTTTCCCCAACAAAGGCCAAGAGCCATGCTTGTCAATAGCAATCATAGGAGAGAAAAAGAGAGAGCGAGAGCGAGAGAGAGGCCATTTGTCCTTGAGATGAGAAGGTTTCCCCCACTGAGAAACTCATCCTCATCTTCTCCAATTTCCAGAGGCAACAGACGCAGGCATGCATTCCTCGGCTCTGTAGCTTCCCTTGTAAAGATGAAGAGAGGAGACAAAGAATGATGAGGGGGGGAGAGAGAGAGGTAGATAGATAGAGATGCAGAGAGAGAGAGGAAGAGAAGGAAGCGGTTGTGTTGATTGCCAGTCCTTGTGCCAGGGGCCGACCAAAGCCACTACTTTCAAAGCGTGTTCTCTGATTTTGTGTCTGTGTTTGTGTATCTGCGAGTGAATATCTGTGTGTGTGTCCATATCTGTTCGTTTGTGTGCGTCTTTTAGTTAATATCTGTGTGTTTGTGTGACCATATGTATGCTTGTTTACGTGAACATGTGTGTGCATTACTGTGTTTCGGTTTGTGTATCTGTGTGCGTGCGTGCATACAGATTTCTCACCGCCTGCACTGCAAAACGAGAAATGACACGCTTTCCCCTGAACGTGATGGCTCTTCAGCCCGGCTATGGATTAGTTAAGGCTGTTACTCTAATCTGCGAGCAAACCCCCCCCCCCCACAACCCAGCCCCCCTGCTTCTTCCCTTTTCTTCGCAGCCTCATTACGAAACAGAGGTTGCCAAGGAGAAGGCAAGATGGTGGCGGGTCCCAGACGTGGTTAAACGATGCCATCCTACGACTCCTCCGACGGGAGCCAGAAACCGCGGTGACAGGATGCTTGGGTCGCCCGCCAAATCTTTCCCACCGCATAAGAAGATGATAAATGTTGATGTTAAGCGTCGAAATCCCATCAGGGGAAATCAAAACAAAACACAAACCGTGAAGAAGCAATGGATAGGGCGCGCGTTAAGCCAACCACGTCTGGTTGTCCAGAGTGATGCACGTTGTGGCGTCGACGTTAGGCGGACGCACAACGCACAGCCGTGGCAGCGTTTTACTAAATCGGCAACATTGACAGAAGGAAGGGCGTTGTTTTGCTGGAGTTATATGCAGTCGCCTGCTGCCTCCGTGACCAATCAACATCGGTCACGTCACCGCCACATATTCCCCCACATCCGCTTGACAAGCAACGACAGGAGAGAGAGAGAGCTGGACAACGCTCCAAGGTTCACCTGCAAAAGTATCGGCGACACTTGTAGAGTACCATTGAAAAAAAAAAACAGAATAGGCAGTCAAACAGGCACTCCAGCCTAATAGCCTTAGAGCCCTTTTCATTTGAAGCGTTGAAGAGCATTTCAGTGGCGGTGCATTGAAGGATGGCTCCACAGAGGACAATGGTAACCAGATCACCTTCATTATATCCTCATCCTCCAAGGGCCTCCGACCCTTGATCAAATCACGCACTACGGCTCTGCCATTAAATACAACATAATTGCCCAAAAAAACTGTCATGTTCGAATTAGAACAAGAGCTGGAATTATCTGTGAATGTTCTTCTGTGTGGACCTTCTATTTTTGTAAAATGATGTGAACTGTATTTCGCTACTTTGCTAGAAATAAATCCGAGCTCTGCGTTAAACCCCTTGCATTGCTCAGGGAATTAAGCACAACTCCCCCAACTATTTAGATTCACGTTATATTTTAAAACCGTGGTTGGCATACAGGGTAACATCTTTTACTGCGAGATGTAAAAACATTTTTCAAATGCCTAAAAATGATATTTGTATAAATGCTACCCAACTAGAAAACTCATGTATAGCTCATGAACACCCAAAGTGTCCTCTGAAACACGAGTGCCCAGTGTCGCTGTGCGCCCTGCATCCTCGTGTTTTCAGGGCCATGTCCGCGACACGTGGCCGATGACACCCCGTCTTCTCAGACGTCTGCTGCCGGCCTCGAATATGTGCGACACGCAAGTGTCTTCCTCTCCTCGCTAACACGTTGGGTGGATGTTTAGGAGAGAGGGGGCAGGGGAGAGGTTACAACGGTTAGTGTTATCTGGCTTGGAGCGTTCACGACACAGGCAGAGCAGTAAGCCCAGAATGGGATGACCCCCAAAAGCCGTAATGTGAAGAAATCAGTGGAGGTGCAGATGGTGAGATGCAAACTGGTCCCCGGGGTAACAGGAGAGCAACGAGACCACTTCACTTCAAAAGTGTATGAAATAGTTATTTGGATCTACTCTGAATGCCACTTATGCGCCCAAAAGAAATGTACTTTATGAGATTGAAATTCAGATTGGACGACGCGACCTTTGCAACTCGGAGAAATAAGACTTTTAATGACAGTCCAGGGCTCCTCTTCGTGACCCGTCACTTTTGATATAAATGCGATTTCAAATGTGGACTTTGCAGAAGGCAAGGTCACCACCACCACCAGCGAAGCGCCACTCTCTTATTCAATATAAAAACTCATTCGCTTGCTGTTCATTTCTTGCACATCCATCTCGCAAGACACCACTCAGACTTGTGTGTGTGCTGCGATTGTTTTCCCACAGTCTGACAAGATGAGTGACATGTGAAGTTGAAAGGTATAAACAAGCAGCGAGATGTGAGGTTTGTTTTGCTGCAAACACCTGCAGCAATATGGCAGTTTTTAAAACACTTAACACTCAATATATTGTTAATCTCCGTCTCTGCACGGTGTTAAGATTTGCGACGTTCCTTCAGTATTGACATTCTAAACCACTCTGCATCGACAACATTGGTGTCCCTAACGACGTTATACAGTATACAAGATAGCACATTGTACCGTCCAACCACAAAACTAACTTTTCTCCACTGAGCATGCAGGAACTCTCCGCGGGGGATGAGAGCATGTCTGTGTTAACACCTCTTCTAAAGTGAGCCGGGCGCTTCAGGAACTGCTCCAAAGTGTCAAGATAGAGTGCTTCAAGCGAAAAACAAGGCTTGAAAGAACTTTTAGACAAGGAACATATTGATGCGATTCAATCATTGGCCGATGCCCGACCTTCCAGTGTCCTTCAGGAGGACAAAGCTACGAGGGCTGCAGGATGGGTGTAGAGGGGAAGGGAGAGAGAGAGGGGTTGGAGTACTCATCTAGTTACAGAGGCCATTTTGACTTCAGAGGCTGTCAAAATGAAAGATAAGGAAAGGAAAATCGATGCAACAAAAAAAACACAATCCTTAACGGAAGCATGTCAATGGAATCAACAGATTCTGCGTGTTTTACTGCTTTCTCCAGAATGTTTTGGGACACTATGCAGCAGTACAGGAAACAAAATCCAGCGAGTTCAGGGAAAACATTTCAGCGCACCAATATAATCGCCACTCCTGTAACGTCTGAGAGACCGTGAACGCAGCAACTGGAAATAGTAGAAATGGAGCGACCACAATAACGCACAGTCAGACTACTTTTCTATGAAGGATGGAAAGGCTTTTTTTCAAGGAACCGTTGGGACTGAATGAAAGATCTTTAAACGCAAACAGACATATTGGAGCGTAGATTACCAGGCTTTTAGAATTCTCTAGACCCGGTGCTTGAAAGTAGTACTGAGTAAAAAAAGCATTCATTTGAAGAACGGGACCGATTCACAAGAAGTGCATTGCCCTTCAACTTATTTATTCATGTACTTAACATGGAAAAATCCAAAGTATCTCAAACACAAAGTAAATAACATGTACATCTTTTAAATACTCAACTAAAGATAGATTCTATTTCAAAAATCGCCATGAACCAAGTCAGACTGTACAACTTCAAATAAATAGGTCATTCTCACAATAAAGAATTGAAATAAGAGGGGGGGTACTGAAGGAAGATTATTTTCAGGCCGGACCGTCAGCGTTAGTCTCCAATCGGTCCGTTACTCAAAATAAACCAAATTATTATATCAATTATATCAATATTCTCTTTTAAATGCTGAGGTCAGGCGTGAAAAAAAGCTCAACCCCTACCCTACAGCAGCAATCATTCACAGCTCAGAGTCCAGGGTAAACCTTCACAAGGATACCCAGAGAAGTAGTAAGAGACAAAGAAAAAGAAAGCATTGGCAAAGATAAATATATAATGCATAGCACACTGCTCATCTTTAGGGGAAGCATGACTAATAGTTGTGTTTAAATACTCAGGGCATCCGAGGCCCGCAGCTAGCCCCCCTGTCATTCGGAAGTCTCTCCTTACGTTTCGCGCTCACGGCCGTGGAAACCACTTCTTCGTACTTCCCCGAAGTGAATAAAGCAATATACACTTACGATTTTTTTTTTTTTTGAAGACAGGTTATATGCATTACGTAGATATGAAAAAGGTAATCAAATATTTCAAAACTGTGGTTTATATCCATTCTTCACCACATAAATATATATCTATAGTGTTTATATATATAAAAAAAGAAAACAAAAAGAAAACAAATCTGTCTATAGATTAATACCTTTATACGAAGCAAGACTATCTACAAACAAAAACAACCAACATATGATGCACTGCAATGCGAGTCCATTGGACAACAGATCAAGTCTTTCAAAGGTAACATTCAACGGAAAAACAAAAAGGCAATAACCCAAACGAAAAATATACTTCACAGACTCGTTTTAGAGGGAAAAACAAAATGCACTTTGCAATGAAGTCCAAAAAACAAAACCTAAAAAGAAAGATGGGTCAAATACTCAACAAACTTATTTACATAGCTCTTAGCTAAGAAGATAATCCATTCAATGCATTAATCAAACTAGTTTTCTCAAGCCTCAAGCGGCCCATTCATTGTCCTCCTTAGTCTTCCATACAAAGCCGGTAAAAACTCTTCAAGTCGCCATCAAGACACAAATCAGCCTAATGTTTAAAGCGCACCGATTGGGAGCCTTCCACTGATTCTCACACTCCTTAAAGATAGTAACACTTTTTTGAAGAAGAATTTTGCATGCACTTTTTTGAGAATAAACCTTTGTATTATTATTCTTTAAGTGTGTGTTTTCCAAATTGAATCGGAAAGAGTGTCGCTAGTCACGGGACAACCGGAATGACAACTCACGGATGGTTTTACAAATGAACCCAGCGTTGCCATGGAGTCTAGAATCTGAAGGTAATACAAAGATCTCAAAAGGTATCTTTAACGGCATAAGTCTCCCCAGAAATGTCGACCATGGCAAACGTTCTGGTAAAGTTCAAAAGCTCACAAGGTGTCATATGAAGATATTTCTAAAGTATCGAAGTCAAAATATTTTGCTCCAGGTCCAGTAAAAAGTTTCTCCAAATTTTTCTTTTTATAAAAATAGATGCTTTTTAAACCCACATCAAAGAGGTTCTCAGCTCTTTGGCAAGGTACTGCTTTAAGATTTTTTTTGTCTTTTCTCATTAATTTTACAATAACATTATGCAGCCAACCAATAACCAACTGATATTACAAGAAACAAAATACTTACAAAAAACGATATTGCAAATTGTTCAAACGAAACACTTTGCTAACCACAGAAGGCGTAAACGCACCTAAGGCAAATTAGGACACAATACAAAGAAAATCACTACACAAAGCCTTACAAGACTTACGGTTTCAAAGCATAGGCGCAACAAAATGACAAAAATGTAATAACTAACATTTTAGAAGGTCCATCTGTAGACAGCAAGAGAATGCAACATCACAGGCAGAAATACCTGCAGTATTTTTTTCCTGTTTCAACATAAAGTATACCAAGTTCCAAAGCGCAGCAATGAAGAAAAATCGAAATATAGAAAACAAATCAAACCACACCGGACGCCAAATTCGCTTTCCCTTCGTAACACTGATTTACAAAGATTCTTTTTTTTTTTTTACTAATGTAGAAAGTTTACTGCGAGAACGTTTTCCATTTTCCTGTTTCTCCTTTTTTCCGCGGTTTTCTAGAAACAATCCGACCGGAGGGGGGGGGGGGGGGGGGGGTATTAGGCTTTGTGCGTTTTGTTGGTCTTGAACGAGACCTGCAGCACTCGGTCCCCCAGGCGGTAGCCGTTCAAGCTGGCGATAGCCACTGCCGCCTCGTCGTAGTTAGTCATGGTGACGAAACCAAATCCTTTGCACTTGCTCGTGTTAAAGTCACGGATGACCTTGACGTTGGTCACCGCCCCGAACGGCCCGAACATCTGCCACAGGATGCTCTCGTCGGCGTCAGGCGCCAGGTTGTAGACAAAGATGCACCAGCCGGTGCCGGCGTGCCCCGGGATGTTGATGCCAGCCAGGCTGGTCACCCCGTCGATGGCCATGGGCGAGAACCTGCTGTGGAGACACAACACAATGGGGGTTTCAACACGCAGCCGCCAGGGACAGCGGACCGGGGCGTTACCGGAGACAGGGGATCAAGCGCAACAGGGTCAATGCAATCTGACAGACCGAGAGACGGACGGACGGTCGGGGACAGACGAGGCTCGTGCGGTGGGGGGCAGTGCGCTGGAGCCGCGAAAGCGCTCCAATGTATTTTTAAAAACGCTGGATATGTCGGAAATACTTGTTGGCAGGATGACGTATTTATTTTTTTCCCTGACGAATGTATTTAGAAAGTTGGCCTTGTCAGACCCAAGTTGCGTACGGTTTAATGTTTAAAAAGACAGGGTACTCGACGGGGTGAGCCCACAGGTTTTAAATATCCATGCCTGTTCTAAATGATGCATTTCAATTAGTATCCTACGCCAACGCGTCTCGGCCGCGTTGGCGAAACCCGATTGGGCGGCAAACCTCCGGGACAAAACGGGAAAAACAAAAACAGGACAATAATATCACATCACAAGTATAGGCCCAATCTGAGGCTAAAGCAGTTTGGGGAGAAAAAAAAGGAGGTGTATGGGAAGGCCATGAATTATTGCTGCCCGTGTCGCAGGAGATTACGTGCTCCAGTTGGCGTCTCGGGAACATCCACCATGACAGGTAAACTACCAGCATCAAGGGGGGGGGGGGGGGGAAGAGAGAGAGAGAGAGAGAGAGAGAGAGAGAGAGAGAGAGAGAGAGAGAGAGAGAGAGAGAGAGAGAGAGAGAGAGAGAGAGAGAGAGAGAGAGAGAGAGAGAAAAACACACCACCGCAACGGTGGTGTGTTTCTCTCTCTACCTCCCTCTCCTCTCTGTCCCTCCAATCTCGCTCCACAGTGACGGGGCCTTGAAGGGAAAAAAAAAGGATTGAAGTTCAATAACGCTCAGGGAAGGAATTCTGTGAAAGCTTGGTGCTGGCAAATTGCCGGTCCAGTGCTTCCTGGGAAGGGCCTGATGCAACAGGGGCTGAAACAGGACAGGCGGCCTGCATCAGAGCAGGTGGGGGGGGGGGGGGGAAGGGAAAAAGACTGGGGGAATTGGATGCAATTTAGTGCAATATCGTGTAAGAAGTGGTAAGAAACTTGACATTTGATCCGGAACATTGCCGTCTATTGTTTTAATTTCAATTGGATAAAGAGGAGGCGAAGGAAGCGAATGCAGTTTTTCAACTTGGCGAAAAGCTCCGGGATTTGCTGCTAGACTCGAGCATATCAAAATGGATGGATTTGTTTGTATCCATTGTGTGTTTGAAGAGGGAGTCAGAAGTGTTTTGGTTGGAATATGGGGGGAAAAGACATCAATCAAATGTGACTCCACACACACACACACACAACCACAATTGTTTGAAACAAAAACGCACTGTTTTCTCTCATCTACTGCAGCTTCTTGTTATACCGAGCACAATAATGTAGTCATAGTATATAGCTCCAACTTTGCTTTTATTATTCAAGAGACCGGTATTGCAAACTGCTGAAAAAGACAGACAATCAGCTGTAAAGCTCTTTTACACTTGGGTCGGAAAAGGAAATTAATAAATTTAGGGTAGACGCAATAATATCAAATATTGCAATATAAAAAAATACCAGTATGGATGTGTTTGAACCAAGATTAACATTTTCAATGCATACAAAATCTGAGCCTTCCACAGGTCAGAATTGAGGTTAGGAATACTGGAGACTAATATGCTTTTTAAAGAGTGTTGGGTATAAATAAAGCAGAATTGATATTGAAAAGGCTGTATATCTCTTTATACTGGACTGACTCTAGTGCTATTGGCACTGCCGACTAGATGGGTCTGATCCGTCAGAGATAAAGAGAACCGTCTCCAGCAAGCAAAAATTGAAATGTCGGAAATGCGTGTGGAGAGAACGATCGAGTCAAATCGAGTTACCTTTTGACGCCGTAGGCCATGTTTAGCAGATTGTCCAATCTGAAACCACAAAACAAACCACAGGTTAGTTCATTGCCACGCACCTCGTCGTCCATTAAATCAGTGAACACATTTTTGTGCGGCATCGGAAGCTTCTGAAACAAACAAAGTCAATCACGCGCTAGAATACCCCTTCTGGATTGTTTGTCTGGTGTTTTCCAACAACATTTCATCTGCCCATTGGAGCGTGTATATGAGCCACCGAACCCCAAAACAGTTATCTTCTGTTTTACCATCAAACGCATATTTGATTTTCTGGTGTAAATAATCCAGCTAATACAAGGGATGAGCGTGCAGTCATTCATGCAATGTGAAAGGGGTTCCTGCCACTAAATCCCAAACTACTCAGTCCCTAGTCGTACCAGGAGCCAGCACCATCCCTGCTCCTCGTTCCCTCAACACTATAATCTCTCTCCCACACACACACACACACACACACACACACACACGGGCCGTCAGGGGGCCAGGCCCTAAAACATCCATACGTCCGGGGGCCGGGCCCCAACACATGCATACGTCTGGGGGCCGGGCCCCAACACATCCATACGTCTGGGGGCCGGGGCCCCAAAACATCCATACGTCTGGGGGCCGGGGCCCCAACACATCCACACGTCTGGGGGCCGGGGCCCCAACACATCCACACGTCTGGGGGCCGGGGCCCCAACACATCCACACGTCTGGGGCCCCCACAACACATCCATACGTCTTGGGGCCCTAACACATCAATACTTCAGGGGGTCCCAACACATCCATACGTCTTGGGGCCCTAACACATCAATACTTCAGGGGGCCGGCCCCCAATACATCAATACATCTTGGGGCTCTACCACATCCATACTTCTTGGGGCCCCGACACATCCATACGTCTGGGGGTCGGGCCCCTCACACTCTGTACCTGAAGCGCTGGGCCTGCTGTGCCAGGGGCCCCGGGTACCTCCGGTTGGGCGACTGGTAGAGCTGGGAGAGCAGTGCCTGGCTGGTCTTCTGGCTGGGGTTGTTGGCGAACTTGACGGTGATGGGCTCCGTGGCGCCCGGCGGCTTTTGACAGTTGAGGCCCTTGATGGCCTCCTCCGCCTCGATGCGCCGGTCAAAGCGGATGAAGCCCACCCCGCGGGAGACTCCTGGGGAGAAGGCATGGTCACTGTCACCGCGTCCAGGACTCGCTGGATTAAGGGCTAACGCTAGCTTGCAGGCTGACGCTAGATTGCGAGCTGACGCTAGCTTGCGAGTTAACGCTAGCGGCAGTTTGGTTCACCTCGTCGGGAACAGGGTGAACGCCACGCGGCTCAGTGAGAAAATACAGTGTTTATTCAAACTCAAACCTTCAGTGAATCAATTAAAACACGAATAATGGACGTTTTGAGAGCGGGAAATGTCACAAGGGCCTATCCAGACACAACACAACTGTCAATACAAACACCTGCACACGCAGAAAGGCAACTAGCATTTACTTTCTGTTCTAAAGAACTCTGAATGCGACATCTCCCCAAAGAGTTTCAGCATGACTGAACACAGTTGGAGAGTTAAGGGGTCGTGTCACACGGAGTGCAACCTTTTCAAAACACACCGCTACTCAAAGTTAGTAAATATACTGTGTCCCTTTAACCTTGGGCTCCATGGAGACAGATAGAGAGGTATTCAAAGGGAGACAGAACATAAAACACGGATGGTCTCCTCACCAGTCACTTGGTCCACCAGGATGCGTGAGGTAATGATGCGGCCGTACTGGGAGAACAGCTGCTCCAGCTCCTTCTGAGTCATGGTCTTCGGCAAACCACTGACGTATAAATTTGCATCTCTGATCGAGGCTGAGCTTGGACGCGCATAAGAAACCTGCAGGAACAGAGCGAGAGGGAAAGAGTGGGAGAGGGAGAGAGGAGCGATGAAGATCAGGCAGTGTACCAGGGGATCCCTCATGCCCCAGAAGACCGGCTCTAAATTAAGAACCACTATTGTAAAACTTCCACATCGGCAAATACGGTGTTCCAGTCAATCAATGGGAATGCTCTCTCAGCCTGACTCTTTGTATGTGGGCCGGGGCTGTGTGTGCAGACGCACTCATAGGAGTGAGTCACAGGCAGTAAAAGTGTGGTCACTTCCACTGCTGAAGACAACGGACATTGCCACAAGAGCAGTAAAAATTATTAGCTAGCGAAACAGGCAATCAAGCTCAACATCTGCGGAGCACGCACACCATAAATGTGCAGCAAAGCACAATTATTTTCCACTACGCAGAGTCCAACCTCCCCATCCGAGCCACTCCACACAGTCTCGTATGTTTAAGCTGATAAATAAGCTACCTATAAATGTCTATGGTTCACACCAAATTTCTCTTTCTTAACAGTTTTCAAAACCACCTCTGGAGGGAGTGAAAGTCACATCCAATGCAGATTGATGAGGGACCGGTCTGGACAGAATCCCTGGCAGGAGCGGTGATAAGAGTCATGCTTAGCCGATAAGTCACGGGCCATCAGCCTGGATTAAGCAAAGGTGGTGCCGCATGCAAATGTGTGTCACTTGGCATCATATCCAAAGCCATGCACCGTTCTGCGCCTACTCGTACAACTCAATACAACGGACCTGCCATGTCTGGTCGTTAACCCCTTCGTCTCCTACGCCTAGCTCCTATGAGTCGAGGATTTAACACGGAGCTCCACGTTGCTCAAAGCAATGTAAACCGGTGCTCACCCTAACCCTACTGGACTCCATGAGGCTGTGCGTGCGCATATCAAGCAGGGATCTCTCGTGAGCCGCATCTAAACAGGCTGAGACCAGTGTCAGTGTGCTGACACTCACAATTAGCGGAAAAGGATTGAGAACGGTTTCTGAATCTAGATGCATTTTAGAATGAGAAACGGTTGTAGGATCTACATTTACGTTTAGCAGATGCTTTTATCCAAAGCGACTTACAATAAGTACATTTGTCAGAAGTAAGAAATAATATTTCGCTGTCGGTACAGCAAGGGTGTTCATAGAACCAAGTACCAAGCACTAACTATCGCTAGGTTAACCCCTGCCCCGTAAACAACAAAGATAGCTAGGATACGATGCTACTCAATTCTAAATACTATTTTTCAAGTGTAAAGGGTTTAGTTGTTCTTGTGTACACAGGATCTGTGTCTAAACAAAGGGAAACGATGGCTGCACAGACCAAGCCCAAAGTCACTTCTACCTAGCAGCAAGAGGACAACAGGAGATGATTGAGACTGACAGGGCTGTCAGCCGGCGGATCCTTCCAGGCCTTCTCAAAGGTGGAGGTCAAGCCTTCAGATAACGGCTAATCGCTCTGACAGTTTGTTTTCAGATGGTGAGACAGAAAGGCTATTGTTATATTTAAAAACATTACATAATGGATAAAAAAAAAAAGTGGTCAAGAAAGAAACTGAAGCCACGTTGAAGTGCAGTTACAGAGTGTAATGGATTATAACAGTTTAATAATAATACCATCTGGGTCTTTTAAAGGTCAATACTTCTTTTTTTTAGATACTACAAAAAACTAGATCATTCTTGTAAAACATAATGGTAATAGTTCAATTGATAAGTGTTCAATATGTTATGTCCGTTTTCAGCATATTGAAGAACGACCTAAAACACCACATGGTGGCTGAACCTGACTCACTACATTGCTCCTACCATTGCACCTATTGTTCTTAAAAGGGGAACCCACCCCCTCCCCCGACCCTTCAATTTAGTTCCCATCAGCGGAGATCCGGTGCGTCGCATCCACGCTTAATCAGCAGGTGACCGGGGAACCCCATCAGCCAATCAGAGGCGATGCGATCGATGGCGTGTGTTTAACCTATAGAGAGAGCCGTCTAGTAAAAAAAAACTAGAACGTACAAGTCTTCTCTGTGGGGGGCTGCGGTTCTCCTTTAGGGGAACACAAGCTGTGCATTTGTTTCAGAAGCAATTAAAAACAGTAAAGTCACACACGAACGTGTCAGGATTTTCAATTCAAAAACAAATTGTGTGGACGTCTCACAGCGCAGCAAAAAAAGGGGTGAAACAGCCACACGTGCGCGCAATCTCGTCAAACACTCGCTTTCCACTCTGTTCCACATCGGCTGCACTAGGGACGTAACTGTCAACGGTGTAACGGTATAGCGATAACAATGTTGTCGATAAAAATTACCGTTATCATTTCAAATAAAATGATTATCGCGGTGGATAACCGCGCCCGTGGTGTGGAAACCGTGTGCTTAAATCCTTCCCAGCGCTTCATCCGAGTATCCTGAAGTTGCCTCACAGGCGCACTGTGTAGCCTTCAACATAATGTTTTTAAGTTTCAATTCAGTTGGAATCATGGAGGAAGGAGACGACAGCGCTCAAGACATCCATCAGCCTTCTAATAGGGATGTGCATCTCTGGCAAAAATACTATTCAATATTCGCTGAGAAGTATTCGAATAATATTTAAAAAAATCGGTCAATGAAGAACCCCCACGCACGCACACACGCAGCTCGGATACACGCGCACACACAATGACACAGGGAGAGGCTTTTATGATTTGTATGAAATCAATCTGTTTATTTCACCAACTGCGCCATCAACATTCAACATCAAAATTATTTCAACCTGGGCTTAGGCAGATAGGCCTACATGCGCCGAAAACGGATCGCTATTAATTTATTTAATTATTATAAATTTATTTTACTGAAAACAGCCTGCATGACGGTGAACTAGACACGTCAAAAAATAACTTCACACGGTGTGTCTTTTTACAATTTATTCGTTACCAGCATTCGTAGTGTTGATCAGCAGAGAAATTGTCCGCCAAAGACGTTGACGTCGCTTAGCAACCGAGGACGCTGGGGTTGATAAGTTACCGGACCACTTGCGGAGTGATACGATAGAAAATTAAATAAACTTTCCTTGACAACGGTCATTATATGCTTAGCAACGCATAGCAAGCAAAATACCGCAATAATACCGAAAACCGGGATAATTTTGGTCTCAATAACCGTAAGGTTAAATTTTCATACTGTTACATCCCTAGGCTGCACGCTATCCAACTGTATGTATATATATACATACACACACATGTACATAAACATATGCACACACTCACCCGTTATCACACCCTAGCCTCGGTCATATCCATCTACTGATGCATAATGTCGCATGGGGGGGGGGGGGGGGGGGATGGTTAGCGTGACCGTTTGCAAGGTTTCACAATAAAAGACCCGGGTTGCTGGCTGGCGCTGCACACATTAGCTCGGGGAGATAGATGGAGAGGAGGCAATGTTCCCGCGCCAGACGCCGGGTTAAATAAACATCTGCACCCGAGCAATAAATCACGGCGAATGAGTAATAGAAACCCGAGGCACAGCCCTAGTTATTCACCGGCCTCCGATCAATACATTCGGAGAGGATCCAAATTAGCTTTTCTCAACATCCCCACAAAAAACGGAACGCTTCCACACACTTTGAGAATCTATAGCTGGGGGTGGGGGGGAATCTGTGCATTGCACAAATTGCACAAATGCAATGCACAGCCAGCATTTCGGATTTCGCTCAAACACGCACTTGATGAATTGAATCTATAAATATCCCTGTACGTCAGACTGCCTGGATGGCAAACCGGCGAGCGAGCAAGCAGGGGTAAGCGTCCGTAAACCCGAGCCCTGTTCCCCATGGAAGCACTTCCTCATGACCGGGCTGTGTGTCATCTGTCAAAGGCACCGCAGTCCTCTTTAATTATTACAAACGCGCTGTAGCGTCCAAGTAGCCCTGCACCGGCCTCCCTCTCCACCATCTCATCAGATGAATGGTATCAATAAAATACACTCTCTTTAATTAAACCTTCAGACGGGGGGCTCCGAAGTGACCAGACAGCCCCTCCCCTCCACCGAGGCCAAGTTGGCGAGCCAGCAACAAACTTCCTCCTTGTATTTGCAGAGGAAAAGGGAGTGAATGCTAAATGTGTTCTAATGCACAGCCTCCCAGCTTCCTGGCCTCGACGCACACACACACACACACACACACACACACACACACACACACACCTAATGGGATGCTAATACATGCAAAGTGTGTTCGTTGCCCTGCCACTCCCGGGCTGATCTGCACTACTGACGTCGGGGGCCCGGGAACCCGGGGGTTGTAACCCATCTTAAAAAATAAAGTTGATGGGGAAAAATACAGAAATGTAGTCCATTTGTTTAAATCATGCGCAATCCAATCGCACCGTTAAACAGCGGGCCGCCGCTTCGACAAGTCGAGGCAATCAAAACCGCAAACGTTTTGATAGCTGCTCAAGACACGGCTGTACGCAAGATTGATTTTACTTGTTATCAAAATCATTAAATATATTACCGCCAAGAAGGCTGTTCTGGTCGCGGGCTTTTGGCCCGTTCCCCTAATGCCTCGCAGAGGTCCCCGCGCACAGAAAGCGCCCACACCCCGATAATTTGATCCTACACAAGTACCGCTACACTATATAAAGCAAATGAGTTTCTCCACCGGCAGCACAGGGGCCCTGGTGCCTGATGAATGCTAATGGCCGCCGCCAACGCCCTCTCTCCCGGCATCATGCGCCCGGGCTCTGCAGCAGCAGCAGCAGCAGCAGCACATGCAACCATAGAAACCGTTCTGCTCTAGTTGAGGCCGCCGTGGCGAGCCGGGCTGTGCCCAGATTAACAATAGGCTGCTAGGCATCGACGGGGAGCGAGGCATCTCTCGAACGCTGCTCTGCGGACGATTGAATGAGAGGACTGCTGGATGTTGACAGGGAATTAAATGGCTCTGTGGCGTAACAGACCCATTGTGGTTTACGCATTGAGGAACACGCAAACAGATCCACAGCGCTATGTAGCCTTACCTTGATGGTTTTAGTCTGAAGTCTCAGGCCGTTTAAGGTATTGATGGCTTTTTCTGCATCTTTCGGATCCACGTAATTCACAAATCCATAGCCGAGACTTTGCCCTGCAAAGGAAAGATAGAAGAAAAATAAGAATTGTGTATGACTGAGAGTGAAGGAGAAGAGAGGTAGCCTGAATATAAAAAGCACAGCTTCCTGGTAATAGCGTAGAGGAGGTTATTTGGAGCAAATGTCTCTCCTGGTTTGATAAAAACTGTGGTCCATGACAGGTAATTGTACTACCAGCAGACACAAATGAATAGAGCGTGTATTTCTGTCATTGAAGGGGAATTCCAACACATTTCTTTTCCCAGAACCAAATCAAAACTCAGACAGGCATGGTGTAACACACACACACACACACACACACACACACACACCCCCGCTGGAAGAGTTCAGCTGCACGGATGGTTGCAGCAAATTAGGACAAAGAGAGAAGCGAAGACGCCGTATACCGCGTCGTCTTCTGAACCAAGACAGTGTATTCGCTTCCATAACACGTGCTCTGAAAGCCCTGTCGTTGTTCACCGACCGCAACATGCTACAGTGAGGGCTTCATCTAGAAAAGTACAATTATAGGCCGCTGAAAATTCCTTCCCTATTTGTATTCTATACATCGTTTTTTAGCTATTGCGGATATTACCCAACCAAAATGCATTTGCTCCATTCAAGTCAGATTTATATTTGTTTCCTTATTGTGACAACCCACTAATCAACACGCTTTAGATCGTTGACAGCACTTCAATCCTCCTATTCATAACTCAGAATAGAAGTCCACATGAACATCAACATATGACCGCCAGACCGGTAGTGGTACTGATAGCATATACCGTAATGCTCAGTATAGAGGAGCAGCACTGAGATATTACCATTAGTCTCTGTTCTCATTGTGTCACCACATCCAATACATTTCCATCTCAGAGAGGACAGGGAGTGATGAAGAACATGTTGCCATTGGCCACGTCACACTCCAGCCAGCCTCTTCTGTGCGTGCGTACGTGCGGGTGTATCTCCATATAATGCTGGGAGCTGAGAAGTGGGCCAATCACTGCATTACTGCAAAAAAGCACTTGCCCTTCAGAGCAATCAAGACCCGAGCCCCTGCTCGTAGCGGGAACGTCGAGAGACCTGGAGGGACGTCTTGGTGAGGAGGAGGATGCACGCAGCCAGTGGTGACACCGTGGGCCTACAGTCTCCCGTCCAATAGGAGGCAGAGGAGCCTTCGAGGATTCTAAGAGCAAGACACCCAGCTCGCACTCGGCTGATTACTTAGACATGACACCAGCGCCCATGCAGGCTGGATTTAACACACTGCCACAGGGGCGGGCGAGTGGGGGTAGGAGAAACAAGGCGGCTCAGCTGGAGGAGGGCTTATAATGCGTGTTGTGCAGTATTGAGACTGAAGCCAGGCACCATTCGCGCGTAAAGCGTCCGAAAGGCTCGGCAAAATTACTGGTCGACTGTCTGTCACACAGCAGTAGTGAAGACGGGTAAGATGTGTTTAAATATTTGGCTTCTTCTCAGCCCCCACATCCATGTTAATTTTTAAGTCAAATAAGGAAAAGCGGAAACATGCAACTACGATTTAATCTGATGGTGCAGGGAAATTGTAATCAGGAAACTATGTAGAAAGTATACAGACGTCTTTGCGAACCAACTTCTGCCTTATAATATATTTTGACAGTGGTGAAAAATAAGAAACGCTGCCAGCTTTACAGTTCACAGCAGGACTTCCAATTTCAAATATATTCATTGAAAGATTTTCCAGCTATCAGCCTATAAGCACACATCTCAAAAGTGTCTACTTTAACATTTCTATTTGAGTAACCAAAATATTTTGTCTGCTCGTCTTTTAGAACTATGCAGGCGTCAGAAACTGAGTCAACCTTTGCACGATAGCTCGATATCAAATTGTATAATTGAATATCTTAAAAATGTATCATTCGTTGTGCTATCCTTTGCCTTTTTATTAGACTTGATGGTCGAATGAAATACACATTGTGTCCGACATCATTATTGCATCGTTAAGTACTTCTACCATTCATGGCCTAGCATATTTAAAATGTAGCGTGTGTAGGATTTAGTGACATCTAGGGGTGATGTTGCAGATTGCAACCAACTGAATACCCCCCTCACCTCTCATGTTCCAATGACAGAGAAGCTAAAGTGAATGAAATAACATTCAGTAAAACCGTAAACACTTTCCTCATCCTAGGGCTACCATTTATAGTTACTCTACAAAAGACAGACTAGCCCAGTTTCTGCAGCATCAGTAATGGGTACACTTTAACAAACAGTCTGTATTTAGAGAGAATACATTCAGCACAACTGTAGGGATGATGAGAAGCAGCTGAGACACAGCACTGTGGTCCTAGAGGTCCACCATCTCTGTCGCCACACAAGGCTCAGACGAGGTGGACAGTGGAATATCTAACGTTAATATTGGGAAGCCAGGCGCTTGGGGCCAGAGTCGGCTGCACTCATTCAACAGCAGTATAAAATTCTAATTTATATTCCAGTAGACCTCCTTTTGGAAAATAAATCCTCCATGGTTTACAAATGTACCTCACATTCACTAGTAAACAGTATAATCTGTGGCAATTCACAGACTTATTCTCACTAAAAGGGCTGGATACACTTAGTCCCAAAGGACCAGGCAGACTTATAAGCCAGCCATAATGAGCCTAAACATCCTTGACCGCTACTGCAAGCACTATTTAAAAATACTCACATTTTATATAAATCTAGAGGCCGCAGGCAACCCCTGACGACGCACAGCACAGAGACTTGTCAGCTGCTGGGCTGCCTCTGAAGTTATTCTCCTTTATATCAGGCACCACACATGTACGTCAGCCACCAACCATTGTAACTCGTAGACAGGAATCTATATGCGACCGGCTAATTAATTACAACGCCATTGTGCCATGAACTCATCAGAAAGGAAAGGCTCAGCCCTCGACTGCTAAACTGACAGATGGGGGGCCAGAAAAATCAACCATTAGACCCTGCATCGAGTGAATGGATTCCTGATGCTAAGCTTCTACGATAACAGCCGATGGGTTTGCTATTCGATTTGCCTCCCGTTCGAAATTAAAAATAAAGTTACAATTGCTCATATAAATTGGGAATGAGGGGATGTTCAAATTCGGTTCAAAGCCTCAATTAAATCGAGGACGCAGACATTTTAAATTTACGTACAAAAATCACTGGCAAGGCATCTACAGTAGCTGCTATCGGTAGCATCTACTGTAGCTGCTATCGTTGCTTTACACGGGGAATGGTTTAGCCTAGCGATTGTAATACTTGCACTTGGTTCTATGAACATCTTTACTGTACCGACAGCGATATATTGTTTCTCTTCTTATGACAAATGTACTTATTGTAACAAATGCACTTATTGTAAGTCGCTTTGGATAAAAGCGTCTGCTAAATGCCCTAAATGTAAACGTAAATGCAAGGCCGGACAGACTTGTGTGTCCATTAGTGTTGGTGAGGGAAAAGATATATTTCAGTCACTTTGTCACTATATAAACACAAACGCACACATGCAAAAGCATATACACACACACACACACACGTTATTTCTCATTACCTGTTATTTTGTCTCGAACAAGTTTACAAGACTCAATCTCCCCGATGCTACCAAACAGACTCTTGAGCTCTTCCTGGGTCATGTTCTGAGGCAGATAGTTGACTATCAAGTTGGTTTTACTGTCCTCTATGCTCCCCGACTCCACAGGGGAGGAGCAGTTGTTTGAGATGGTGGAGGGACCGTTGCTCGTGTTGTTGCACGTCGGCCCGTTGGACAGCTGTGTTTCCATGGCAGCAATAACCTGCTAAAGAGACACAAGAAATTCAGAGTCAGAGCCACATGGTAATTAAAAAAAGGAAAAGGCACTTGGAGTAAGCACAGGACTCAACAAAGAGGCAGGAACAGTCGAAAAAGGATTCATTTTCTTTCACGGTCGAGTGGCGTTTAATGAGCACAGGAATAAACCCAATGCTACCGGAAATATGTTACTAAACACTAATTCAGGTCATTTCCGTGTGTTTTCTTCCCGTGTGTTGTAAATATTATGATTAACTAGAGCAGTACACACTCTTCTGGCACATCCTTTTGGACTTTCAGAACTCTAAAACTGTGGAACTTGGGAAGCAAAATTAATGAATGCTTTTTAGACAATGCCGGGTGCAATATTGAGGCATTTCTCAAGAGCATAATTAGTACTGATCTGAATGCAGTTGTTTTATTTTTGGCAGAGCAAACGATTGTCCCTCCCACAAGTTAAAGTAATAATGAACATGAAATTGACATTTCACTTGAAGAAAAATGTCAGCGCAGCGACGGGATAAATGTGTTCAAGAGGCAGAGGAAGGCTTTGCCAACGATCTGTCAGGTAAAGTTTAGTTTTATTTATCAGGATTTTTTAACATCCCAATTTTTTTACATTGTTAGTCAGTCATCAGTTCTCATAAACCAACCCCTCCACCTCTCTGCATCAGAAAACAACATAGTAATATTATTCAAAACCAAGCCGTTATAAGCCTTTGAGAAGAGTCGTGCTTTCAGAACGCGGTCAGCAATTTGCACAGAACCCATGCATGAACAACCACACACCCTGTCCACATTATGCTCAGCCATTCACATTTTGACAGCCATTTTTTTGTTCTTGTGTGCATTGGCAATATCATGACCAGAGAGTTTCCATGTCGATATCAGTCAGTCACGGTCATTTTAAAACCACACCAACACGTCACTTAACGATAACGCTTCAGCAGCTTTCCATCAAAGCTAAAAATAAGAAGCGAAAAACACAGGATTCGTGCCGTTGCGATGGTGGCCAGTTACGGCTAGAGAGATGATGGGTATGGCACGGAGACGACGGGCCTGAGCGTATTCAGGAGGAGGAGAGCCACTCACCCCGGTCCACGGCTCAGCCGCCCACGAACCGCTCCTAAGAAGGGAAGCCACGTCGCACAGTCTGACTGCCATGTTAGTTTGGAGTTGCCGTCTGCAAATGTGGACACAAAAACAGAAAACACGACGTTAGAACAACCAGAAGATAAAAACAGCAGCAGCCGGCGGCGGCGGCGATCGCGTTGGCTGAGAAGGGGGAACAGGCCACTTCTCCACACGCTGGCTGTGTGCAGATCGGTTACGGCCGGAGGAGAGGTACGTTTCACAACGGTTCCCCTTAGTCACACTTCATTTTCAGCAGGACAATTCAGAGCATTAGTACATTTTCAGTCAATAGAAGAAAGTCTGGCCCTCAGGCAGGGACAACAAGCATTATGAACGCAATTAGTGAAGTGGTTGGCAGGGTTTCCCACATGAAAAGTTGAGAGTGCTTCCTCTTAAATTTGGCCACTGGCGGAGAGTTTTATTATGAGCTGGTCCTGGCTGGGTGGTCTGTATGGAGTGTTATCTGTCTGCGGCCCACCCCAGGTAGCCTGGTAATCACAGCGCTGGAAATGGGGCGGGAATATCAGTATTTGTAGACAAACTACAATCTTGTTGCGTTGTTACTGGCACTCTAACTGCTATTGCTTTTCAGTAGCCATCTAATGCGAGATGGCTGCTCACCTTATCACCTAATGCTAACCCAGCAAACTACCGCTCTCGACGCAAGATGAGGATTTTGGATTTAAAGCAACTCATCTGGATCTGAGAAAAATTGTCAGACCAAAATGTACACATATATCGGCTATCCTTTAAAATCCACAGACCATATAATCGTGCATTGTAACTTCTGGGTCAAAGCAAAACAAACATCATTTTTGCTGTGTGATGTTTCTGCCAATGAAGCTGTTGTTACATAAATGGCACCTTATGTAAGCCAATCAGATTTGTTGATATTGAGTCATCGCAGCACATGTGTGACATGTGCCTGCGGATCCCAGAAGTAGTTGCTAAAAACTTGTGATCACGGTACCCCCAAGATTTTTTTTATGCAAATTTCTAGTCCTGTTTTTGCCAAGTTTAATTTGTTCTAATGTAAGTGATTAGCTCTAAATGTAAGTGATTAGTGTTGTTAACAAGGCATGTCAGTGAGAATATAACTTGAATCAAAAGAATAAACTAGTTCAGCACGCTGCTAACCGAACAACATGCTGCTCAATACAGTAGCTTCAAAGTATGCTTATTTCAGCGATTAAAAGCACAAACATGTATTATATACATTTTGTTATGCAGTTTTATATTTTTATACCGTTAAAGTGTTAGTTTATATATTTTTTCATTAAATTTACCTTTTGGTAAAATATAAATAAATCACTCTCTGGGGTGTTATAAGGCATAGCTAATTACCTCTTAACATGCTCAGTTTATACTTTTCATGTTATGATTAAGCAGCTCCGTAATTTAGATAATAACAATGAACTGTATGTCTTAATGTTGCACCAAAATGAACTATATTTAACCATCTATTGAAACCTACACATAAAAATCTTTATCTATCTATAGAAACCTCATTGTTTGACGATAATTGATACGGTGTGATTGGAATGCTTGCATAATCAAACAGCTCTGCATATCCACGGAAACCACCAACTGTTTGATGCATGGTAATATTTACATTATATTGCGGTATATCATATTTGCCTATTTGATTTGACCCCAATAGTAGCCTATTTGTTTTGCCAAATTGATTGTAGATCATGACATACAATACGGGCGGTAGGTCATTTAGCTATGTCTCCCTTATAGACAGCTGTGGAAAACCCTGGATGGGGTGGCTTTGTGGAAAGATGCACCAAAATGTACTGAAGACACAGTAGTTCCATCTAGCAGAGACACACCACCAATTAGAGACATCGAAGTCTTTGCTCATAAGGATTACAATGAGAAGGAACACAGTTGACAATTGGATTGTTTACTGCAACACTATGCATCACAGTACATATTGTATTATATAGCATTACTTTGCTTAAGTATTGCTGCAGCTCTTTCCTGTACATCTGTAAATAATACATTTGCACTCCTGGTTTGATGCTTACTGCATTCAGTCGGCTTTGTACCTGTACTCTGAATAATGACAATACAGCTCAACCTAATCATGAATCTAAAACAGGCAAAAGCGTGAATTCTCACTGCCCAGTGTTTGCCTTTTAGACACAAGTGCATTGTGTGCTAATCGGCAACAGTTGTGCTGACACGTATTTGAGTCTTTGCAGCTCAAAATGGTACAAATTAAAAAGGCATTCAGAAAAACAAGCAAACATTCTTGATAAAGGAGTCAAGGATGACAGTCTGACACGTCCTTTAAACACAAAATGCCTCCAGTTTGTGTTTTTCCCCTGAGTGGGTCAGCCCCACCGACCTGCCTCCAGTGAAGTAAGACTCGCAGAGAAATGCAACAACATTAGCTTTCTGGTTAGAGAATATTGCTTTAGGCACCCTCGATATCCTAGCTTTAAATTGTTCAATATTACGGGTAATGGGAGGTGTATACACTCATGAATAGCTGCAACCCACTCCTTTAAGTACAAAAGCGCAAACAAGAAAGAAAACGTTGCCACTGGCAACAGCCTGACATTGGAATTGGTTTTTAAAAATTCACTTCTGTATGATTGAAAGACAAATGCCAGTCTTTGTTTGGGTAGGAGCATTTACATAGCTTTTATTCAGTTTGATTGCCTATGGGGGAATTAGCTGGCATCAGATTTTAAAAAGGCTTTTCCCTTAAGTACAATATTTGACTGCGGGTATATGTGGAGAGACACATTTAGGACTAAATGAAAAAAAAAAAACCACATAAATAGCCACTACTGTACTGCGGTTATAAAATAAATGTTTTGCACTATACTACTTCCCAATGTTTATTGATTTCAGAAGCCCCACTGCCTCCTACAGACAACATTTAATTTTGCAACAGTACGATTTTCTTCTGGAATGTGCATATGGCTGACTTCATCTATGAGTTGATGCGATAATGCAAAAAATATTAAATAATTATTGTTGCCACATGGATCTATGGTCAGATTTCAGTCCTATAACCAAATTGCTATAGAGCAGAGCTGCAGTTCAGACCAATTAAAAAGATGAGCCCTACACGTAGGCCTAAAAGCATTTATATTTGATAAGAAAGCATGTTAAAGTGAGGTATTGAGAGAAAATCCATATAAGCTCAGTTTGGTATATACATAACCTAATATAGGCTATGTTTTAGGAGAATTTCTGTATATACATTATGCAGAGAGATCAATATTTATACAGCAGAGTTTGCTTTTGAATCAGACAAAACACTAAAAGGGCACATTTCATTTCCTGCTCGAGTTGCCAAGTAAGCATTTCCTAACGCCCTCTGCAGTAGGGTTCGACATTAACAATATTCTCCATCATCCAGAGCGACAGTTAGATGAAAATGTTTATCTGCCAGCTAGGATCATTGTCTCCAAGTTGATGTTCAATCAAAGCAGTACAACTGATGGCATTTTCACATTTCAACCACAGCAAGTTAAAGGATCTTTCTATAATAAAAATATTCTCAATACGAAATAAATATCTGCGCCTTCAGATTGACGGTTGAAAAATGTAATATGCTACAGCCAACAATTATTTGAGACCCGGATCATCCTCTCCTGTCTCACTGGTAGTCTATATTCAGTCAGTGGTCAAAAAGAAGAAACCTGAGACACAAGGTCATCACTAGATTGAATTAAGCAAAAACCACACACCTCCTTCCTGTCACATCTATCTCATGAAGCATAAATATCTATAATTTATTCTTACAAATTCACAGGTAATGCACATCTTTAAAGCATGAAAATATCCATCCTGGAGTGTCAAATCTAAGGTCCAGCAGTCCTACCTTACACCAGAACTGGGGAGGGGGGAGGGAGGTGTATACCAAAGGCTGCAAGGGGCAGAGTGACGCCTTGTTTCCCTTTCATTAGAGATCTACTGAAGACAGTGTCTGAAACTGAAGGGGATGACTGTGTCAACTTTGTTTGCTCTGTTACCATCTGAATTTCTACAGTGGCCACTCTACGCTGCGTTGATTCAAGACACTTCATAACAGTTTAGCACGGCTGGCCCCGTTTGTGTTAGCCAATTACTCGCTAACCATTCCTTGCCTCCAGCACCATGATTGGGCGAAAAAACAAATATAAGGCAAAGAAAGGGAAACGGCCGTTCACCCAGATTCCAGTTTGTGTGCCACCAGCCTTGAAATAACAATCTTGCATTGCATGAAAACAATTTAATTAACATTAAAAACATGGTTTACAATGGGCAATCTGAACGGGAGGCTTTTGGTAAACACTAGGCAGGGATACCCTGAAACACAACTTTTAATAATCACAACACCCCATAATGCCATGGACAACATCCCATTGGACTTATGCGCATGCGAGCAAGCATGCCAAAAGCTTTATTTTGATTGCAAGTGGACAGCAATTTATATTTACAGTATTTTAAACAATGACAGTAGTCGGGTCATTAAGAATAGCTGTGAAGTTTGATGAAATTAAGATTTGAATTCTATGAAAACCTAGTTCCATCTCATTAAAAATCACTGAGCAAGTACAGCACCCTCTTTCCTGAGGATTTCATCTAATGACATCGCCAACAGCCTTTAGAATCTGAAAAGCAGCTTTAAAATCAACACAAGTCATTCACATGTTTGTTTGCCAATTAAAAAATGAAACTAAATTAAAGACAAAAACCCAACCATCATTCCTTACTACACATATGCAAATGTAATGAAAAAGGTGTATAATGTCAATACAAATTAATGTTGGAAACACATTAGTAAACCAATATATAATGGCTTTTTTCATTATTATGTCTGGCTATTTTATTTTATACTTGTTTACAACTGATTAGGAACAGAAAAACACTAAGTGCCAATCCATGATTTTGAAGTGCCTTCTGTTCGTTTGATGGCAGGTTTTCAGTGCATATACCAGCGAGGATAGACTTGAATAAGCAATCACATGACTGAATTCATAAACAAACGCTTCCTGCCATGGCATTCACCTGCGTCTTACAGGAGACAAGTCTCACATTGAACAACATTACGATTCTTCGGTTTTCCAGAAATATCTTCATTAAAAATAGAAAATAATTAAAAGCACCATTTGGAAAAAGGGGTTTATAAATCAAGTCTGAATCTTTAGTGTCATTAAGCGGGCCTCGTGTGCCAGACGCACAGTCAAACTGTACTCAAAAAATGCTCGCTGCTCTCCACTCCACACATCTGTGGGCTTCGAGTTCACAGCTCAACCAAGCCCTCCCACAGCTCCCTCCATCTGTTATTTGCCTGGAAGTTCCATACAGGTGGGTACTTCTGCAAATCAGCACATATCGGAGTCAGCCGCCGACTGTTCAGTTGCCCATTGTCTGACATCCCGAATGCCAAAAGGTGCACTTGCCAAAACACCAACGTTTTTTTTTTATACTTTTTTTTATATCTTTACTGACGCGTGAGCTACAGCCGAGGAAGATCCTATTTTAAGCGATAACAAAACAAGGCCGGAGACTGCCACGGTCAGGAGAGTCTTGCTTTACCTTCCATTACGAGTTCAAAGTGTAAACATGCGCTATTGTCCCTGGTGGGATGGACCTGGCCAAAGGCAGAAATATCTCCTTCGATAAAAACACTTGGAATAGGACGTTTGGCGTGGGGCCCCCCCTTCTCCACGCTTGGCTTCAGAGGGAGCGGCCCTCTCCTCTCGGAGCTGGCATTTCAGCACGTAGCATCTTGTTCCCCCGGAGGCCTACCCGAGCAGTTTATCAAAATACACACCCAGCGAGAGCAGCATGAGGACCCTCGTCTCTGTCCCTGCCAGGATAAACACAGCCACCGCCTCGGTTTTAGGCCCCCCACTCTGCAGCCTTTGCTTTTAATGCTACATTTAATAGTGCGTTGCGTTTAGTTGCTGGTTCAGATCCCACTGGCCTTTTTCTAACCCTTTCAGAGGGAGGGGAAGGCTTTGGCATGCAATACTACTATGAAGGAAACAAACCATGTGAGGAATACCAAGTGAATTATGCTCGCGGTTGATTTGGTGTAGAAAGAACTAATAGTTTTGGCCTGCATTTGTGATCAAGGTACAGCACTAGTTCCTCTACATCTTGTAAACTAAACCTTGGCGGGAGAGCAAGTGTGAAGAAATTGCTCGGTTTAAGACACCAATAATAAATCAGTTATATACTCTTATAAATTATGGTTTGATTGTACTACTGATGGTCCTACGGTCAGTAGTACACAACTTTTGAATCAAAGTTGTGTACTACTGATGGACTGTTGAGAAGTCCAAAAACTTTTTAACAAACCATTCAGTGAACTGGAAAAAGATCAATTTGTTTAAAGTGTGCGTTTAGGCCTAAACATAACACTATTGTGAAACTGCTTTATTACACTACATTTTGGGAAAGCAAGGACAGGGAATCAATTGATCAGATAAGCATAGCAAATGGCCCATAAAAGACCTAGACTTGAAAAATGAAACTGAAGACGAAGAAAAATAAAGCAACCTGATACACAATCTAGCCTAGTGCCATCAGATGATGGCACTATATGACCCAAACCCTGTATGATGAGTCTAAAGGGTGTAGCATTATAGGCATGATGCAAAATGGTGATGCAGCACTATTCAATACTAGCCATTACCAGGCTGATACACGTGCACACACATACACAGCATCGCCCACACGTATCCTTCGAGTATATGGTGGAAGTAATGATTGACGTGTTTGTTCATCCTACAGAACGTCATGAAGTAAATATTTTAATATTGACACAGCCCCCATGACAGGAAATTATGAATATTCAGCCGATAATGAATTCCAGTTACACATATATATGCACAACATCATGATATAATGAATAACTAGTCTGAAGGCCTGCTGAATAGTGAATACTCTATTGAGAGCAAGCAAAGGTTAAAAGCTGCAGATCTACAGCAGTGATGGAATGGACACACACACACACACACACACACACACACACACACAGAGAGAGAGAAGGAGACAACTACTCTACCTGCCTGTATTACAAAAATCTCCTTGTCCCATATATACACCCCTATTGTAGAGATTAGATCGGGCCCAGAAAATCAAGCCCGACCCGGCCTGATCCCGTGCAAGTTCTGTCCGAGCCCGGCCCGGCACATTAACTGCAATTATGAGCCCGATTTCAACCCGGAATTTTTTTAAATACATGTGGAACTTCGTACACATTTGTTACTTAGGCCTACTCTGCTAAATATATATGTAAGGGATAATGTATAGAACGCCGGTCATTATCGGGAAAATAAGCCGCGACAGGTCGAACAGGACACCGACGCGCAGCGGAGCTGTCTTGCTTCGCCCTGAAGGGGCTTATTTTAGATAATGACCGGCGACGTTCTATACATTATCCCGCTTATTTCACGGCTACTTGCCAAAACGAAATAAATACTTCACATAGTGTGACTTTTTACAATTTATTCGTTACCAACATTCGTAGTGTTGATCAGCAGTGAAATAGTCCGCCAAAGACGTTGACGTCGCTTAGCAACCGAAGACGCTGGGGTTGACAAGTTACCGTACTACCCATGCAAGTGAACGGAGCGTTCCACGGCATTGAGAAGACCCGTGTAAAAAAGGCCTATAATATTTCTGTTCATGGCATAGATTTCTCCTCAGATTAGGCCAATAAAGCAATGACTTAAAAAAAACAAAAAGGCCCGAGGATAGTGGTGGGAAATATCAGCCCGACCCGGCACGCGGGTCGGGTCGGGTCGAGTCGAGCTCGGGCAGAGAATCTAAACTCTAGCCTATTGTCCCTTGAGTGATGGATTAAGGGATAACCTCCAACCTAAACTGACTGATTGTTCTCAAAATGGCCTTTGGAAAGTCGCCTCTTTCCCGCGTTTGAGTTGCTGTGACAGCGGCCTTTATTTAGAGAGGGAATTGTGTGAGCTCGAAAATGCATCAAGACACCCACTTTTATCCCAAAACAGCTCCTGAAATGGTGGAAGGGATAGGAAACCTGATGAGGGCCCATGGGAACATATGCCTAGGATCTGGGGCCGAGCATCTGGGAATTCCCACTTAACCAAATGATTGGCAAGAGGTAGAGGACAGATGATACCGTTAAAGTTACTACTAAGTTAATACTGTTAAAGGGTCAGACAGGAGGCCTATCGAGTTCAGGGGAATTAATCAAAAAGCACGATCAATAGATGACACACACACACACACACACACACACACACACACACGATATTTCATCTTAAAAAAATCTTTGCGGCCAGTCAACCATCTCCAACCTCAAGCTCACCACACCCTTCATTTCCAGTACCATCCCCTCCAATGGTCCAATCCCATATGACGATGTCAGCACAGCAGCCTCCTAATAAATCGGCGGTCAGTCTTTGGTTTGCTGCTTCGACAACACCTTATGTATTCACGACCTTCTGACTGATGACGTACCTTGCGCTGTGACCAACCAAATCTTATCTTCAAAACAAGCTAGCTAGTGCAAATCGATTAACAACATTGTGCAATAGAACTAGGTGGATAAGCACAACCATTTATAAAACTGTTCAAATATGTGGATAAAAGCTAGGGACTATTTTCAATTCAGATTAAATGTCCGTGTCCCTGCCAACATGACCAACACCTGAAAATTGTATCATTGTTTAAATAAACCAAATGGCGTGGTTGCTTTTTCTAATAGAAAAGATCGCAGAGGCGCTTATTCAACTTCCACACATGTTGGCAAACCCCTTGCACAGAAAACCATAGAGCAGCCATTAACCCATACAAGAGGAAGGCGTTTTAAAGCGTGATTCCTCGGAGGCCTGTGACTGAAAGCCATCGGAATGAGCGCGTCCCTAACGTTACCAGGGCGTCATGGTAACGTCAGTTCACGTACTTATTTGGTTACCATGGCGGTTGTTCAACACCACGGTAACGTAAATTGGGCTACCATGACTGTTGGTTAACGCAATGGTAACGCCAGGCACGTGTTCATTTGGTTACCACGAGCTCGTTTGGTTAATCCCGGACACCTGTGTAAGGTGTCCCCACGAGCGCCGTCCAGGGGTGACGCATAGCCCACACGTTGTTTGTAAGTCAATACTGTTTGGTAACTACTTTATTCTTATTCAGAGGTATTCCCAAACGATATTGGCCTTTAAAACGATATAAATGAAGAAATAAACCCCCAATCGCGAATCTGTTAAAACGATATGAGGTGGTGGGTGTCCATGAGTTTCGACACCGTAGCTTATCAGGATAATTGGTTAGCGGTTCCATTTTTTCGGTGAGTCACGGATAACGTTAACAAAAGTGAGCACAACTGTACGACCATTCGTTCTACACTTGTTCGTGCTTACATAACGTAACACAGCCGCGACAATTCCACCTCACAAGCAACCCAGCTGGACTTTAAGGTGGCATTACGGCTCCACGTTGGGCCAACTAGCCCCGCAATCTGGGGGCAACATTCACCTTCAAATGGAGAAAGGCGTGTGTGTGTGTGTGTGTGGCCGTGGTCTTACCTGTTATGTGTTGAACAAGAATTGCAGATACTTTATGAAGGACGTCCGCACAACATCAATCGCTTTGTCGAGAAGTTTGCGCAGTGGAAAGTGGGGGGGTGTGGCGGGCAGGTGCCCACGCTAAGTATCAGACCGCTTAGCCAATAGCGTCGCTCGGACCGGACCATCACTGATAGGGTCCCGAGGAACGCCGGGGTTTGCACACAAGAACGGGGGTTTGGGTGCTGCCTAATTTGAAGTCAACCAGCCGAAGTCAAAAGGAAAAAGCAGGGCTGTGTTGTTTTTTCAACAATTTCCTTTACGTATGCCTGATTGGAATTCACACAATAAAAAAAAAGGTGACCAAACATGCTTTAAGAGTTAGGGTTCGCCTACCTTCAACTGGGCCTACTACAAAAACAGTTTACCACTGACAGGTATTTGTGACCTTCGGTGAATGGGGCGGATTAATGAACAATAGTGCTTTTTAAGCAGTGCAAAAAACATTTAAATATTTTTTTAAAAAATGTGATTGAATCACAGCATAGCAGGGGTGGTCTAGTATACTGCTTGCGGCCAACTAAATGCCATGCTCTTGGTTTCTGCTGCAATACGCCGGTAGCTCTACTGCATCCTAACATAATGTGGTCTAGTATCCAGAAGACATTGCATTTCTACTATACAGTTTCCTCTCCACGTAATGCCACCTCGCGAATCCAGGATTGTTGCAGTTTTGGTAGAATATGCATGTTTCTCCTATACAAAAGGAAATTATCGGTGCATCATTATGGCAAAATATTAATAGAGGCAAGTCGCGAGATGAATGAAAGTCCTAAGCTCAAATGCTCAAAATGACACATAGCCTGAACTCCCGTAACTCTCAGATCCATTCCAATATTGCCTCTAAACCTGCACGAATAAGACCCGGGTAGTTTATATGCATAATAATATGATAGCCTGCATAGGCCTACTCGCCATGAGCGCAATCCGGTGTCGTTGTAACGGGTCCAGGTCGAAAGGTATGCAGGTACAGCCTACTTTGATATTGCCGAAGCTATTCCGTTGCGAAAGCCATCGCACCACACAATGAACAGCCCCCCAAAATAAATAAATAAATAAAACCATAGCCATGCTGAAGATAAACCTACAAATGCATGCATACGGTGGAGACAACGTTTTGGTTCAACTCAGACTTCAAGACAATTTGCACACAACACATCGTTTGGTTAAAAAGGAGCAAATGTGTAAAGGATCTTACCGTTTCTATAAATGAAAGTTACGGAGGTCCTTAACAACCACTGAGACAATCACCTGGCAAATGCTTGTAAAAGGATGGGATTCCAATCTTAGTTCAAACTTGGAAAAAAATAACACAAACAAGATAAAATGAAGGGGGGGGGGGAATGAAATATTTATTAAATCAAAAATACACAAATGGTTCCTTTCAGCGAATGCATCAAATAAAAAAGGAAACAAAAAGAGGAAATAAAACGAATCAAATCATTAAAAAAAAGTCGGCTTCTGCCCGTCTCTCTTTACAGGTGCGCCACACAAATACGCGACATTACTAAGTGAAAAGCAGCGGAAGGAAAAGGTTGACTTTAAAAGGAAGATAGTCCTGTCAGCGCACATATATAGGGCCGTATCACAGCGAGACCATACCTCTCCGCTCTCGCCTCGCACCCATTCAACCTACACGAGCGCGCATGCACGCGGAAGCATACCCGGAGTAGCTCCAACCCACCGTGATGCACACAGCGGCATTGCGGCCATGTAATTGGCTGCCGCAACGCCAAGACTCGCTCCTCGGGCAAACCCCCTTTTTTTTTATCCAACAAAAAGAAGCAATTCGTCCTCTTATCGAGTCATTCAGACGATCAAATATTTCCCTAATGTGGGATTTAAGCCACCGCGGCTGCCGTGCCTAGGCGCGCGCACGTCGGAGCGCGGCAGAATGAATGGCGCGTGACAATATAGCATTGGTTTGAGTTGTGAGCATATAGGCTGCGACGGCGAACGCGCGACGTTACACCGCTAAGGACTCGACACCGAGGTGGATGCTCCAGAGGATTTAAACCATGCCTGGGAGACCATCATATGCGTTTGGCGAAACGTGTTTCCTCCTGCGCCATCGCCAAATTCCACGACATTGTGGGCACACACACACACACACACACACACACACACACACACACACACACACACACACACACACACACACACACACACACACACACACACACACACACACACACACACACACACACACACACACGATTTCTTGCAATAGCAATTGCTTTCAGCACCGGCTCTTTTCAGCACCATGGACAACGAAAGCCTCGTTTCTGACGTTGCACTTTTCCTCCCCCGTCGTCTTCTTCCCCTCGTATTTCCTGCATAAGCTAGGCCACGTCCAAGCATGCTCCCCCTCTCTCTTCATGCGTTCAAAACATCGGCCGCAAAACCAACGACAGCTATGGGATACCGTCATTTTGATCTCGCGATAGCTTGAGGACGCGCCGGCTTTGTTTGAGTTCTACATAGCAAGCTTACGACGAGATCTGGAAGAAAAAAACAGGAAAAAAGACAGGACAATATAGGTTCTAATTGCGCTTCTCTTTTGTTGACGTTTATAAGGGTGGAGCAACAGTTCGAGTAAATACAAGGCCCAATCAGCAAAATATGTAAACAACATATGACAAAAAAAATGATACAAATTAATTAAACAAATTATTATAAAATAATAAAAACAACAAAGTATCCAATGAAACAGCTTTCAAACGAAATCGTATAGCCTAAACGTCTGAAAGGTCTCACAACTTAATTACATTAAAAATGGCAGGGGAGTTTAAGAATGAATTAACTAACCAGTCTGGCCCTCTCCCCATTGATTGGCTTTATTTGAAACTACTTGGCTGTACACTTTTGCCAGTGATCTATTCAATACATTGGCCAATTGTGTATTAAATAATCTCAAACGATCGAAGGCCAGTAGACAAGCACACATTACCACCTTCTTTAGACAAAGAAGGTGATTCTAGACTAAATAAGTGCCTTGACTCTAATTCCTTCATTGCATTTTCCCCTTCAGTTGCACTTCATCCTTCAGTATTGAAATTTAACTGACAAAACTAATAAAAATGATCAAGGGGAAAACAAATACTTTGGTTAATAGTTTATTAATTAGTGTATTTTATCCAACATGTTATTTGTGCACTGCGATTAGCATACATGAGTAGTTCAAGTAGTGGTTCTATTATAGCCCTCTATCCATCAGAATCAAACAGGAAGATTGTCTTTCAAGCAATGCCTAGCCTTTTGCAGAAACCCTGTATATAACTGTGTTCCCATTAAGGCCCACCAATTGTCCTCAGATTCACAACACTATACCGGTCATACGTTTTGAACTATAGCAGATTTAGTTGAAACTATAGCAGATGCGCTCTCAAGTTATTAGCAATGCAATGTATTTAGGCAATCTGTAAAAAGTGTAGGCTAAAACCCAATCAATTCAGCAAACATGCCATTATGTGGAATCATTGCATAACAAATAAGCCAAATAAAACTTCCAAGTCAAACACATTGACATATTTACCATTAGTTAGAGAACAAACATTCAATTCATAGAGAACTAATTGTGTGACACTTTACAAACCACCATGACTAAATCATTTTGATTTGATTTTAGGAGATAACTACCATGGAACTGCGTGTGATGCAATCCAACTGCAGTCAAGAACATGTTTCCCAAGCTCAGACACATAAAATAGAAGTCTCTGTTACACCCCATGTCCTGGCTGCCATTTCAGTGGACACACAAAAAAATCAATTGAAAAATAGAAATTGACCATCATTGAAACAATCTTACCAGACTCGTGCAGATGTCCCTTTAGCGTTAGGCCCACATGTTCCTGGTTGGCTACACCACACCCAGCAAACTGTGCAAAAAACAACCATCTTGGTAGCAAACAAGCTAACGCTAGCAGACTGCACACTGCAGCTACCCTGTTAGGCTAACAGCATTAGCCTTCCCAGCTGACCTTTAAACTTGCACAAATACACGCCAGTGCACGCTTTTAGTGAAATTAATAGTGTTATCAGGTTATCAGGGCCGAAACAACGATAGGGAGAGGAAACAAGAAGCCAGAGCAGCTCCCTCAGTATATTCTAAATGGAACAATCTTCAGACCACACCCAGTTTGGAGTGGAAAAGGGGCGTGGCCGGCCTTAAAGGTAGCTCTTTGAAAAAAAACATGCATAGGTGAAGGACAAGCCAGTGCTGCGGAGGGAACGGTTCGCAAAGTTCTTTGCAAATCCATCCAATAGCTGGCTTAAAAAAGTATCCAGCTTTAGGAAAAATGTCAAAGAGAATGAAGACATAATTCTGAGCCTAAAACTGGATTTGCACAGGCTTACTTCTCTGTTCTATGTTTCCCTGGGCCTGCGGCTGAGGTTGCCGTGGTTGATACGGATAGGCTTGTGTTACATGGTGAACTTCTAATACCGGCTTCCTAAAAAAAAGAATAAGAGTCATTTGGGAGCGTTATCGTGGCTGTTATGTCACAGAGTACTTATTGCCCATTACGGGGCTTAAAGGTGGCAACAAGGCTTCCCCTAGGGACTGTTTATTGTAAACCAATATCGATCTAATGGAGGGGATGGTATTAGCATCCACCTCTGAGTGAACAAGAACAAGGGGGTAAGGTGGTGTTGGTGGGGGTGAGGGTGTAGCATCAGGTCATTGTCCATATATCACAACCACAAATACATGGGAGGCCTCTGTTGAGACAGGGGGAGGGGGGGAGGGAGGTTTCGACACACTCCCTGTGGGTCATTAACCTAATCCATCTCCGTAATGCTGTCGTCCGCGGCCTTACACCCCTCATCTGAAACCCCCCCATCCCAACCCCCATCACCTCCATCTTCTCCCCCTTGCCTCTGTTGGGCCGGTAATCTATAAGCACCGATCGCATGGCTCTCGCCCACTCCACTGACGCTGAATGTCAAGAGTAGGGCACCCTGGACCCTTGACCCCTGCCCTCTCGTCGCACACTGAACACTCGGGAGGAACTCCTTTGGTGTTTCTACTTCTTCTTCTGCTTCTTTTTTTTCCTTTGGCGCTGACGTTTTGCCTCAACAACGGCGTCTCGCGGCGGAGGCATCCATCTATGATGCTCTGAAGACGTTTGCGTATCAAAGGGGCCGCCATTGTGTCAGCCTTTTTCAGGGGATTTGGTTACCGCCGGGATGCCCTTAACACCCCAAGTAAAAGAGGAAGGAGCTGTATTTGAGGGGAAAACATATAATTTTTTGTGCTTGTTTCACAGCGAGTAGCGATGGCAGGGGAAGGAGCGGTTGGGTCTAGCAGTGGATTTGAAATCACGGATGATATGATATGATAGATTTCATGACTATTGCTGTATGAAAGCAGGCATTTTTTACTTCCTTCTGTGTATATCTGGAATAATGCATAATGCTAACCAATAACTACTTAATTCAACATCTTCATTACTGCTGACACATCACCTTCACGCTGTTCAACATGGCTGACGCCAATGTTGAACACACCGGCTATAAAGTAGAAATGGTCTTTAGGGTCTGACATCACCCAGTACCCCTTTTCAGAGAAACTGTGTATGTGTGTGTGTGTGTGTGTGTCTGTGTGTGTGTCTGTGCGTGTGTGTGTGTGTGCGTGTGTCTGTGTGCGCGTGTGTGTGTGTGTGTGCGTGTGTGTGTGTGTGTGTGTGTGCGTGTGTCTTTGTGCGCGTGTGTGTGTGTGTGTGTGTGTGTGTGTGTGTGTGTGTGTGTGTGTGTGTGCGTGTGTCTGTGTGCGCGCGTGTGTGTGTGTGCGTCTGTGTGTGCGTGTCTGTGTGCGCGTGTGTGTGTGTGTGCGTGTGTCTGTGTGTGTGTGTGTGTGTGTGTGTGTGTGTGTGTGTGTGTGTTGATGATGACATTGATCGCAGAGGGTCCAGTAGCAGTCCCACAGTGGCTATTAGGGGCCATGTAATGCAATGCTATGTGATGTCAGAATAAAAGCACAAGATCCATTATGGGAGGGCCCCCATGAGACGAAGGGGCCCATCTAAATTCACTCACAATTTTAACCGGATAGATTAATAAGCAATGGTGCGCTCCTTTTAAAGTGGGGGAAACATGAGAATGACTGATGTAATGCCTACCATGTAATGCGTACTTGATAAGAGGGCTCAGCAGGCCTAATGTAGCTGTTATTTTATTTTAAAAGCAACCACTTACACATGAAACCCCCATTTGAAAAGGAAAACAGGATTTTCCAAACAACACTTGATAATTGAAAGAATACAATTATTCTGAATGTGGGTTCACGTAATAGTAAACACAGAATCACCCTGGAAGTGATAAAATATCAAATCCTGTTCGGTCAAATGCATTGATTTAATAGCCGAGACATCTTGTAAGTGTGGCTATGTTGGAGATTAAATCTGTCAATAAGAACTAAGGAGGAGAGAAGTTAATTTCCAAACCTCTGGGCAAGTGTGGGCATGCCATTAATAAGCCATTACGGTTTGGAGAAACTTCAAATGGGGTTAATTCTTTCTCCCTGCCATTCCAGACAAGGCAGTCAAGCATGGTGGCTTCTCCTCCAAAATAAATGCGGCACTTTTATTGATGAGCTGTTTCAGACGTGTCTGGAAGGAAGAAAAAAAAAAAACAATAAAAGAAGGTCTTAAAACAGCTGTGATAAAAGAAGAGCAAATAAAACCTGAAAACAATTTCGTTTTGTCTCCTTCCTTGGGGAAATACCGCTGGTGGTGGGGAGGAAATAAGAGGTGGAGAGGCAGGAGAAGAAGAATAAAGAGGAGAAGAAGAAGAAGAAGAAGAAGAAGAAGAAGAAGAAGAAGAAGAAGAAGAAGAAGAAGAAGAAGGAGATGGAGGAGAAGTAGATTTGGGTTCCAGTGCTAAGAGAAAATAAGGTGATGAAATCTCAATTAGACATATCACACTGCTGGGAAGTCCGGTGAGCTCTGCTGGTCCACATAGAGCTTTACTCTCCCTCTAGGAAATAGGCTATACCCCCCCCCCCCCCCTCACACTGGCTGATTGAACCGCAACCAAAGACACAGTGGAGCTGTCTCTCTCTCTCTCTCTCTCTTTCTCTCTCTCTCTCTCTGTATGTCTATCTATGTTCTCTCTCCCGCTCTCTCTCTCTCTGTCTGTGTCTCTGTCTCTCTCTCTCTCTCTCTCTCTCTCTCTCTCTGTATGTCTATCTATGTTGTCTCTCTCGCTCTCTCTCTCTCTGTCTGTGTCTCTGTCTCTCTCTCTCTCTCTCTCTCTTTTTCTCTCTCTCTCTCTCTCTCTCTCTCTCTTCCCTAGGTGGTGCTGGCGGGGTGGTGGTTGATGGGTGATCCGTTTTGGTCATCCACGGATAAAATAAGAAATCGATGTTGCTTCATGTGGAAAGAAAAACCTACAACATGGAAAGTCCTTGGCGGGGTCCTGGGGATTAGAAAAGTGAGCTTTCCAAGACAAGCGTAAAATAAAACTAACAACAATAAGGTTGTTGAACCGAGGCCAGGACTAACTGACCATTTTGTCCCCTAAATTGAGATTTGATCCCAGAAGTCTGGTTTGGTTCCAGCTGTCTTGGGTGATGAGTTTTTATTGTTTTTAGACCTGTCGTCTATGAGATTGAGTTTAATTGAAAAGAGAGAAGAGATCCTTCCATTAACTATGCAGTGGCTCATAAGCTAATATCAATTACATGGGTAAATAAAGATTGAATCACAAAGGTGTCTACTAGTTGCATCATCATTTCATCTCACATATAGCAGTACTTAATTACATTCTGCATTTTCAAAATTAATTCAAAAAGTTAAAATAAATAGTTTGAATTGAAATGATTACATTGGATTGCTTTCCATTTAAAAGGGATGGGTAAGTTTAGCTAACACACAAACCAAATATCGTCAAATATGTAAAGTCATTCTGGTGTTTTTTGTAGAAAGAGTAGAAATCAGATCAACAAAAGTTCTCATAACATCTGATTCCAATCTCTTGGTAACTTTGTGACTTGTTCCATAATACATTAAATCTCATTATGAAGCTGGATATCAAAATGGCTTCCCAGTGGCTGAGCATGTCTCAAGGAGTCCCTGCCCTTGCCTTCCAAAAGTGCCACATAAATGCAATTTATAATGCATTAGCTGTATTGCCATTCAAATGGCTAACAAAAAATGAATGGCTGACATCATTTTCAAATTAAAGAGATGATTTGATTAGGAGGGAAGAGCGAAGGATGAATGTTCTACATTTGGGTCAAACAAACTGAATGATGGGATGATTAATTATTCACCAAAGGCAGTTTGACAGGATAATGGCTTTCCGATAACCTTAATGAATTTAGGTTAAAGATAAACACATTTCGCTTCTATTGTGGACCTTTGTCTGGCGTCAATGCTGCTCAGCAATGCAATAGTCATTCACGTCTAGAGCCTTTTTAAAATGGTTCGGCTCCGAAGCATATTTATGTGAATAAGTCCCAGTAATGCTTAGGAGATATCTAAGATTTCTTAAATATTGAAGGAGCATATGATAGAGTAAGGATAAACAACCTTCGAAGACAAAGAGTGATCTCAATGCTCAGTCATGATCTACTTTATTTCTCCACTAATCATACAACACACAATGATAGATTAATTGAAAATCGACAAAAAAAAGATGTGTCTAGCACTGTACAACCCTTGTTTGGAGTAAAATATAAAATATTTAATATTGTTACCAACAACAAAGATACCAACCATACAAAAGAATGTCAAAATATTTGTCACTTTTATTGTCGATTATATTTTCAAATATATTTCAAAAGCTGTAAGCAGTAATCGCGTGAAATTTTGAAAACTATTGTATGTTTATATTGTATTTTCTGTGCAAACATTTGCTTGACCTTATTCAAAAAGGTTAGAAAGCCTATTCATAACAAAACAGGGTCTGCCCTTGGCTTGGTATTATGCAATCTTAAATACAATAAAATGAAAATAAAGAAAAACAAAATTTGTATCTCGTACAAACCAACGATTTGTACAAGGTACAGAGATCAGGATTTTGAGATAGAGCGACCAAAGTGATGCGTGTCAAACCACAATTTCAAGCAAATAAATGCATAATAAAATAAAATCTATTGACACTAAACTACAAATTGAACCCACTTTCAAACCAATCGGATCAGGGGGCGCAGTGAAAGTTGCCCTGTCTGGGGCCCCCACTTCAGACCTGTCCAAGGCCCCTACCTCAGCCCTATATGGGCCCCCAACTCAGAGCTGTCCGGGGCCCCCACATCAGACCCGTCTGGGGCCACCAACTGAGCCCTATGTCGGGCCCCCACCTCAGACATATCTGGGCCCACCACCTCAGCCCTGTGTGGGGCCCCAAGCACAGACCTGCCTGGGGCCCCCAGCTCAGAACTTTCTGGGGCCCCCACCTCCTTATGCACCTCCCATTTTCATAGGGTCTTTCTGTCATCACCTGGAGGAGGGGGATGGGGTCCTGGGGGGTCGAGGGTGGTTGGGGCTGTTGGGTCACAACCCTGCCGGTTTCAACAGGTTTCTGATCGTGGGGGGCAGGGGGGTCCCCACTCTTATTAGTGTGGTGGGGACCTGGTTCTCTGGCACCGGATATATTATACTTTCTGAATTTGATTTTGATCCATCTTGTTTCTTGAAACAAATAATAATAATAATTGATGTATTGTTGATGTAAATAAAATTAATTACAACAAAGTACAATACCACGTAGTCAGCCAAAACGCATTAATAAGAGGCCGGGATTGGTTCTTTGGCACTCTATTTAATTTTCTGGGTTTGAGATGAATGTAGTCAAACGATTCAAATAGGAAAGAGTACATACAAAAATACAAAACTACAAACTACCAAGAAGCATATACATTTTTTAACGCCTCAAGAATGTCAAGGCTTACATTAAATCATTAATTCCCATGAAATGTGAATGAAACCTGCGCTCACTGCACAAAAGCCATGTCTCTTCTGCAGATACGAGCCACTGCAAATCCGTCTGACAGAACGTGGATCTTCCAAATATAAAGCATAAAAAGGCTCTCACACACACAAACACGCACGCACAAACACGCACATTCGCAAACACAGACATGCACACACAGGCACACACGCATGCAGACACACACACACACACACACACACACAAAAACAGGCACTTTATGAATAGCCACTTTTTCATTTCAAAGAACTACAATCTGTGCTTTTCCTTCACTGCAAACATGTCTCATTTAAAATGGATCTGTAATTGAATCTCAGATCCTGCAGCTCGTGATACGTTGCCTTCTCCCACGGCACGTGTGCATCACAAAGAAGCAGGGCTTTCAAAGTAGCTTTCATGACTCTTGTGAGAATTATGGGTAATATGTCGCTTTTAGGGAGATCACAATGATCACGATCTCCATTTTGTGTTCAGACTTCTGCCTTCCGTTGGAGCATAGGCAAAATAAAGGTCTCTGACAGCAATCCTCAGGAGAGAGTAAACACGTTTGTCCTTTTTGGGATGGATACTGACATTCAGTGTTGTATTGTTACATTTACGGCACACCAGAGACCCAAAATGAGATATTTATGCAACCCAATGTCATAGTTTTCTTTCTTTACTCATCCCTCCAAAAGGATCACAGAGTATGTCTAACAGGGAAGTTAAACTAACATGTATTCGTTCAAACACACAAACTTAATTCAACGTCAAAAGGCAATCTCCAGATCTGTCAGTAATGTTGTCTCAGCTCAGCGCTCGGGGGAAAACATTTGGCAATATATGTTTTTTCTGGAGGAATCTGAATCAATAGTAATCTAGAGGGGAAGATCTCCCAGCATTAATCCTCAATGCAACTGTAAGTAATCAATGGGGCCTGGGTTTGGGGGTGAAATTGGCAATTCATTTTTGATTTTGCAAAAGAACCATACACATAGTGGCTGGTCACTAAATGACAAAGGCTCATAGCCTGCTCAAGGCTCAGTCTATATGAGTCACAGTCAGTCCAAGTAGGGCTTGTACAGCAGAATGCATTCAATACTCCGCCTTTTTGAGAGGACTCAAGAGAGTTTTAGCAATGTGAAATCCTTAACCAAGTGAAAATACTGTAACCATAGGCTAATGAATCATTTCTTTTTCACAGGCTCAGATGAGAAACACGGTGGCAGCTTCAAACACAACAATGTCTCGCTGTGAAAACAAATCATTTCATGATTAATACTTAACAGGGACCCAAAAAACGTTACTCCAAACATGATAACAATGCTCCTATGCTCCCAAAATGGTTGCAGTCATAGCGATGTACGAGGCCTAGTGCTTGTTTTGGAGAAGAAGGGGGGGGGGGGGGGGGGGTTGAGAAAGCTTCTGTGCATCACCTAGTTCAGTCCAGTCTCTTTTCTTTTTTTTTCAAACTTTACGAACCACAAAGCCTTCACACGCAGACCCTGGAGCAAAAGGCACTGGCAGCTCATTGGTCATTTCTGCCGTCTGAAACCAGGTGAATCTACCATGACGACCCCCCCCCCCCATCTCCCACTTCCTCCCCCCTCCTCCCCTCTGAGTGGGGGAATCAGTCAAGCCCGTCAGTGTGACCTACTTGACAATCGCGCGCACCGATCCGCAGCGAAGCTTAGCCGAAAAGAAGGGAAGAAGAAAGAAAGAAAAGTCAGTCAACCTGGCAAGCTCCACTTTCTTCTCTTCCCTTCGTTCTCTTGTCCCATTTTTTGGATTTTATTTCTATTTCTTTCTCTCTTTCTCTTTTTTTTTTATCGTTTTTATTTTTCCGGTAACCTTTCAATTCAAGATAAACCGAGCTGGCAGAACTATACAGGAGAACTGACATTGTTACGTCATGTTGTGTTAAAATGAAAAGCCTTGCCGCAGCAGCACCAGTGCTATATGGCACCGGTAAAAGTCAGAAATATAGCGAGCGGGGCATTACATGTATTCATCACAGGCAGCGGAAGAGGAGGTCAGAGTTCAGCGTCTCCTTGGCAACGCGCTGACCGGGTGCGACACATCTGCCACACTGGCCATTCTCAAACCAAGCCAATGGGAACAAGAGGTTGAAACTGCAGCCCTCCCGCTGTTTTAGACTCCTCAGAGTCCCCACACACTCTCTGCTTTTCTTTTAACTGTGTGTAGTTTTTTCTATGTGTGCTTTTCAAACACATCGTATCAAGGCGGAATTTGCCGTTCACCTTTTGAATGATTTAAATTACCCAGATGGAGCATTGGGTTGCATATATGAAATAAACAAAATAATAGTGTTAAGAACTCATCGGGAAAACCACGGCGGCAGAAAAAGCTCATCTCAGCCTCCAGGAACTTAATCATTCATGAGAAGTTAATTAATTAATTACTAAATAACACAATGTAAAGCTTAACCGAGATGCACAAACAAGACGTTGCTGAGATGGAGGTGGAAACTGGCCTTTTCCACCAATGGCAATTCACTAATTAACTAATTAACTTATTATCTCACACAGAAACAAATACCAGGACAGACATACGGCTGTAACAAAACACACATTACGAAGGTTGTGACTAAAGGCGAAAGGAGTACGTTTAAAATTCTAATCCAATCACTTCGCTGTATCCAAGTGACCCCAGAGAGAGAGGGGTTGTGGTGGTCCAGCAGCAAAGCAGGGTTCTCTACCCTGGTCACACATTCGCTGACATGACACCCCACTGTTTATGTTCACGCACACTACACACAGAATCACTTCAGGAGGAGGACGCCGCGTCGGGCGTGAGTCTGTGTGTCAGGTGAGCCATGCAGCGAGGTCGACCGTGCTGCATTGTAGCCTCGCACCGTGAACCGTTCCTTGGTTTTATTTGATCCACGAGGGCCAGGGAGTGTGTGTGTGTGTGTGTGTGTTTGTGTGTGTGAGTGTGGTACCCCTGCCTGGCTGAAAGCTGCCACTCATTAGAACAGAGGGTTGACTCAGAGGCACTGGGGAACGAGGCTAGAATGAATAGAGAGAGAGAGAGAGAGAGAGAGAGAGAACATAGATAGACATACAGAGAGAGAGAGAGAGAGAGAGAGAGAGAGAGAGAGAGAGACAGAGGTCAGAGGGAGAGAGAGAGAGAGAGAGAGAGAGCGCAAGAGTGAGAGACACACAAACACACACACACACACACATACACACACAGTCAGACACAGAGAGTAAGTGAAAGGTGCTCTATTTCCAAAGCCCCTGTCCACTGATAAGATAACTGCATTGGACTGTGCTTTGGTTTCACCAGAGCGATGCTCAGTGAAAAACAAAGCTTTGGGGGAGAGGGGGATTCTGGGTAACAAAATAATAATAATGTTGGTTTGAAGCACTGAGAATAGAGGAGGACAGTGATTCTTGTGGCCGGCCACCAGCAGACTTGTCTTTGTTGTCAAATGGATCCAGATATTGGAGCCATAATGTAGATTTGAGAGCTGCAGCCTCCATACACGCTTCGGGCGTTGAGGAAGAAGGGCGCGGCACCGACACAATCCCTCAAAGTGTGGCTGTACGATAACGCACTTTCCAACGTTCATTTCAGTTGAACTGCTTTATATACACCTGAACCAATGGCCCGAAGGCATCACTGCTATCATTTCAAGTTTGCAACTGGGTGTGTGTGCATGAGTGTGTGTGTGTGTTTGTGTGTGCGTGTTTGTGTTGGGAGTATGTGCGTGTCTATCTGTGCATGGGCGAGTGTGTAGGCTGTGTGTCTTTGGAGTGAGAGAGTATGTGTGTGTGTGTGTTTGTGTATATCTTGACAATGGCCACTGGGAATTGGAACGGTTCATGATGGCTGAAAAGGAAACTCCGGTCTGACAGATCTCTGTTGTCTGTGTGTGTGTGTGTGTGTGTGTGTGTATGTATATGTGCATTTGTGTCTCTGTGTGTGTATGTGTATGTGTGTTTGTGTATTTGTGTGTGTGTATGTGTATGTGTCTGTGTTTGTGTATGTGTGTTGATGTGTGTGTATCTAATGTGCGTTTGTATATATATGTGTGTGTATATGTGTGTGTGTGTGTGTGTGTGTGTGTGTGTACGTGTGTGTGTGTGTGGATCCAGTGAAAGTCACTGACTCAGTACTGACCATCACTAGGCCCCCAGCGGCCCCCAGCGGCCCCCAGCGGCCCCCAGCGGCCCCTGTCACCGGGCGGGGCCCCCATTAAGAGAGAGGAGGTGTCAGACACTGGGGGAGCCCCGGCCCGGTCCTACAGAGTGGGGGGGGCGCTCCAGGACCCCCATACCCCCAGTGTGTCACACACACACACACACACACACACACACGTACTTCAAACACACGCACACACGTATATGTACGCATATATTTTCAAATGCACTCACGAGCACACACACAAGTGTGCAGACACACGCGCACACACGTGCACACAGACACGCACACTTATTTACGTTCATGCACGCTCTCACACACACACACACGCACACACACACACACACACACACACACACACGCAAACACATACACACATAGGGTCACACACATTCATGCATGCACACAGAAACACACTCACACACACACACACACACACACACACACACACACACACACACACACACACACACACACACACACACACACACACACACATAAACACACATTATGCACACACACCTATACCCCAAAAGTGTAATCTGACGTGACAGACACTAACAGGGGGAAGGGAATGGCCTCACCAGATGGGGAAGAGGAACAGAGACTGGTCAGGTCAGTAGCCTTGAAAACTCTACGGAGAGTTTCACCTCAACATGGAGAGTATGCGTGGAGGATACAGGCTGTCATATATAAAAACAAGCCAGTGCCCAGGAAAGGGTGACATTTGTTTTCACAACCTATAACACAAAGACTAGACTCTGAAGGAAGGCTGGGGATTCATAGTCTTGATTTACACCCGGTGTGTGTGTGTGTGTGTATGTGTGTGTGTGTCTGTGTGTGTGTGTGTGTGTGTGTGTGTGTGTGTGTGTGTCTGGAGCAAATAAACAAATAAATGGTCATAGTTTTACCACAGAAGGCCACAGGAAGAAACGCCTTCTGCAAACACACACACACACACACACAAAACCACACACATGACCACACACACACACACACACACAAGCACACACACTCAAACACACACCTAACATGCCATCAATTATTTAATATATCAGGCCCAAACCCCCCCGTTAAAATAACAGTGCTGTCTAGACACAACATGGTGTTATGAACGCTCCAATACATTGATGTCGTCACTGACAACATAGGAAGGGACATTTTCTACTTCGCCAATGCTTTATTTGTTTTCTTCGTAGACGTTTGTTTTATAATAGTTTGTACATCGTGTGTCAGATTTTAACATTTGATGGATGAACAGTATTAAATTTGATTTATGAACTAAATGTCAAGTAAAAAAAAAATTCATGAATCTTTTTAATCGGAAAAAGTCGAGTTCATCACCAGTCTGACTCTGGTGCTGGAAATAAATCCACATCATATCATGTTTTTCTGCCTTGATTGGACAAGATAAGGAATCATTCTCTATGAAATCAAAATGGTTATTATAGAAGAACATTATTTTTAAAGACAACAACAACTATTACATTATACTATGTTAAAAAAGCAATTACTATTATAGGCAAAGTATTTCAACAGAAAATAAAGAAATACATTTTCCCTTTCATAATTGTTCCAAACTGTCATTTTCTATCTATGACAAACTAGCAATTGTCGATAGAACACTAGTCTACACTGTTGTTCTTGTTATCTGTATGTGTGAGGCGCCATAACATCCGATCAGTGGAGCACATTACGACAAAAATAATAAAATCCTTGTTCCGCAAACTGTTTGTGAAAGTGTTGGGGGGGGGGTCATAAAGACCACACATCAACATTTGAGCTGTTGCTCAATCCATCCACTTCCATAAGCAAGTAAGATACTCAATTATTAATGCTTATGATGCGACTGGATCTCGGCGAACAGTCTCATAGTAAGGAAAAGAGGGTTCACTTACTTTACCAATATCTAAATAAACAATTTAATACAACAACGACAATGCCAAGGAGAACACACGGAAAAAAACACTGAAATGTCCACTGAATTATAATATTTCCTGTCGTGGAAACATGTTGTAATAAAGCAGTAACTAAACAGGCAACGAATGAGGGGGATGGTGATAAGGTAATAACATCATCCGAGGCAGTTTTTTTATATATCGTTGCTGAGAAACTTTCAGCTCACACTCGGAATATCTGTCCTGGCCTTATAAATGTGTGTTCTGTCTTTGTTCATCTTTTCTTTCCTTTCTTTTTATTCTTTTTTTAATCTCGGAGTCGGCTGACAAGTGACAGCAGCGCCTGAAAACTCTTTTATTGCAAAATGGAGATTCTGTGACCTTGCATAATCTCGTCTGAAAGACTGCGTAATTACACCTTTCCGTAAAGGGTATCGGACCGACGGCTCCATTCAATCAAAAAATAAATAAAGACTAAAGCTGACCTACACAACCGACTGCTTTGACTTGCTCTGACTTTCACGTTTCTCTTTTCTCCGGCGACAGTTTTCACAATATTATCCTCGGACGGCGCCCTAGTTTGAAAACAACCTGACGGGACCCGAGTCCACATCGGTCCTTGTCAAGGGTTCCGTCGAAAAGGCAGGCGGCTGAACTCCCACAAAGCTGACATCGCTTAGAGAGGCCCGACGACACACACACACACACACACACACACACACACACACACACACACACACACACACACACACACACACACACACACACACACTGCCGCCGCGCATCAGAATCTCACACGCAAATATCAATAAATAGTCGCAGGATATTTGGGGCTATAATTGCCCCATTTAAGGAACACATATCCACCTTACACACATATATATAGATCAGTCCTTCTCTCCTTTTTATTTTTACGAAGACGAATCACGCCGTCCACTCCCACCCGTTCCCTAACAGGGCGACGGCGTCTGGTCTGCGCAGCCAGTGGTGAGGTGTAATTGGGAACAGAAGGACTCTGCCATGCCAGCCGGCTGTCAGTTGCAGTGCTACTTTTACCGTGAAGCGCCCTGCCCACTCTCGCTGTACTCCGCCGCCACGGAGCACACGACCCTGTTCCCAGACACCACTTTGCCGTCCGCATTCCTTCTACTCTGTCTGCCCCCTCTGCTCGGGTTTTCGTTTTTTTTAAACCCGGGCTGAAGTTTGAGTTGCAGGTTACAAAACGCGCGATTAAAGAAATGTGCTCGGTTTTACCCAAAGGGCTGAAGGGTACTTGTGGACTTTTACTCACTACTCTACTACTCTACATAGTACTCTACTGCTATGGGTACTATTTGAACCATTGTGGCAGATGTTTTTATCCAAAGCGACGTACAGTATATTTTTAAATACATGTCATTATGGAGGAGGTAGGGGTTAGGCTTTTTGCTTAGGGGCGACTACAGGTTGGCTGTGGACATTGGGGATCAAACCCAAAACCTTTCAGCTCACCTGAAACCGTTACAGCCCCTTAAAGCCAAGGTAGGCAATTTGGAGAAACCACCCAAAAAAAAGACTTCCAAAATTCTCCCCAAAACATGTGACCAGCTCACTAGCTTAAGCAGTAGGTAGGTCTGCCTAGCTTTGAGGAACAGGCCTGCGACAGCCAAAGATAAAAGGCCAGACTACTTCTCTTGTGTCCTTCATTGGGGGATTTTATGCATAAATATATATATGTATATATATATTTATATATATATATTTATATATATATATATAAATATTCACTCATTATACATATTGTACGGTGTACTAAAATGCCTTTTCATGAGAGAAGTTATTTTGCTGAAAGGTTCAATCTAATAAACAGTGTTTCTGGTGAAACATGTCTTTATATCTGAACATCAGGTCATGGTTATGTATTTATACTGTTGAAAAGTCTGTGTACCAAGGTGTCACTTGTTTGTACTGAACCAGTTGCTCCATTTAACGGTTCAATATCGTGGCATAAATATCTGGGTTAATAAAAATAATTCAGACACACTTACTCTGTCTGCTCTCATTTCGTACAATGAACTTTAATCAAAGCAATACAATACATCAATGGTTTCCAAGGGACTTATAAATACAAAAATAGGTAGTGAAAAACGACAAGTAAAAAGTACTCAGGGTCTTTCCACAGCACCAAACTGAGGAATAAAATTATATAGAGATCTCAACATAAAACATAATGGTAGACTGAAAAACAGGAACGGAAAATGACAAAAAAAATCACAATATAATAAGAAAAGGAGGTGATATACTTGATGGGTTAAACCAAAACACATGGGCGGGGGGGAGGAATACATAATCAAACTAATACATTTTTAATGAATAGGTCACAATTATAAATGTTATATTTTTCTTTACTTCAGTAATATTCGATGTATTTATATACTCTGTGTTAAAGATCATATCCCTTGACTCCCAAGCAGTAAAATGAACTGGACTCTACCAATAATTCCAATCAAGCCACCTCACCTGTGTTCACCCCCAGGTCCTTTGAAACTGGGCAGCATGCTTCCTCACAGCAAAGGTAACGCAAACAATACTCAAATATTCATCATACAATGTCACATGCAATTAAAATGTTGTATTACATAAACCGTGTGTGTATTATGTATGTTGAAAGCACTCTATGTACGATTATTGAGCAATTATTTTGAGTGTAGTTTGTTAGAACTATAGAACTAACAGACTATTTTGACAGGCATCCTAGAAAGATACACAGCTGTTGCTCATCACATTAATCACGGGTCTGCTCTCTCTATGTACCTGCACGCTAAACCAGTGAAGATAACCCCCATGAACCATGGACCCTGTTAACTGGTACAGAGATTAGCAGTCTGAGAGGCAGCTATGTGTTTCCTCTGATGACCCCTCTGTGAAAAGGCTCGCTTGGTGAGTGAAATGCTCTTAAAATGTTGTTGGGGTCAATTGCGCCTGCCTCTCTATAAGCCAATTTAGATTTTAGACTGCTCCATGCTAGTTTCTGACCAATTAGGGCATCTTTGCTGTGATTGGTCCAATCTTGCCGATGTATGAGGGAGGGGGGTGTTATTTTTGTTTATTTTAAAATTCTTGCTCTCTTCTGCTTTTCTGCTTGTTTACTCTTTACAACTATCAAATCTTACCTACAGTACCTTTCTTAATCGAATACAATTAAAACATTGTGTCAAACACTGTCAAACAAGACAAATCTGTCAAAGTGAGAGAAAACAAGCAGATCCAAAATGGCCTACTTTTAAAACAGCACAGTTTGTACAGGAGAATGTATAATTGAATGAAGCCACACAACACGACTCCAACGTCTACCTTAACGCAGTACCATTGTCGTAAATATGTTTGTTTAGTAAACCAGTAAAAAAGAGAGGCTTTCGAAAACTTCTTCCACTCTTAGCTCTTGTGTTGCATAATTTGAAACAGCCAACATATGCCACAAATCTGGAGGAGTGTGCCACGAAGACGCTCAGAGTGACATCACTTCAACTCAATCCTATCAAAGACAAGCTACTTTTATTCTATCTGAAGTATAAACGCATGACCCTCAAAACGGCTTGTTTCAAAATCAATTCACTATGAACTACTGGCTGGTGTTGCTTAGGAATCAAAACAGTGCAGAAAAATACCTCAAAATATATAAACATTTGCGCTGTCGGCCTTGTAGTTTCGCTGGGTTGTACCACCACCCACTCCCGGGTTAATACCAAAATGAGTGGTCACGCTGGAAAACAAGGGTTTTACTGTTATGGCCGCTTAGGTATTTGCAGTACGGATGCGTTTATATTCCTCTCCGGCTCTATTGACCGCTTGCCAACATATTTCCTTGCCATGAAAGCCTGACAGATGGAGATGCTGTGCATATAGAGTAGGAGTCGACACAGGATACCGCCCCTCGGAGTTCAGGGACATTTTTAAACCATACATAACTCAGTGGTATCGGCTATATGTTTACATTCCCTCCCTGCCAGTAGCCATGGTCGGTAACTGGGGGAGGGGGGTATAGGTTGTGGGTATATGCTGCACATCGGAGGTTGTGATTAAGACCTTTTTCTTTGATTGTAATGTCCTAAGCATTGTGTGGCATCTTATCCTAGCTGTCTTTGTTGTATACGGGGAAGGGGTTAACCTAGCGATTGTTAGTGCTTGGCATGGTTCTATGAACATCCATACTGTACCGACAGTGGTACATTCTTTCTTCTGAGAAATGTACTTATGTCACTTTGGGTAAAAGTGTCTGCTAAATGCCCTGAATGTTATGGTTAATACTAACAACTGTTGATGCTCTGTCGTAATTGTTCTTCCGTAGAGTTCTTCTGATCCATTATTTGACCCATTTCTACGACAATTTGCCGTTCTCCAAGGCGGAGAGACTAACTGTAACTTGCTTTTTTTCCATTCAGTACTCTTTGCAGAACTTTAAAGAGAAATATTGTTCAAAAATGAGTTTACTGAGTTGAAAATCGGCATTAGACAGAGTGAAAAGGTGACGTGTTTTGAAAAGTATTTGTTTTGTTATTTTCGTCCTTTTTTTCGAGCGCATGCAGTGTTTCTCAGATGTAGCCCAACTGCCACCACAGAATCCACCGCCTCTGTTCATGGCCACAGAAATTCAGCAAAAAGCAACAACACAGATTAGTTGTCATGTTGCAGGAAAGAGTGGCATAAAACGCCTTTCTGCCTCTCTCTTTCTCTCTCTCTCTCTCTCTCTCAACCTCACTCTGTTTATCTGTATCTCTGTCCGCCTCACTCTCACTGTCTGTCTGTCTGTCTGTCTGTCTGTCTGTCTGTGTGTCTGTGTCTCTCTCTCTTTCTGTCTGTCCACCTCCCTCTCTCTCTCCCTCACTCTCTGTTTGTCTGTCTCTCTCTGTCTTTGTCTTTGTTTGTCTGTGTGTCTCTCTCTCTCTCTCTCTCTCCCTCTCCCTCTCCCTCTCTCGCTCTGCTCCAGCCAGACAGCCAGTGAGTGCTCCTGGGAAAGCTCTGATCTCCAGTGCACGTCCTGAAGAATTAATGACTTCTAATGTACCAGTTAATGCAGAAAAGGCGGAACATCCATCATAACTGACAATTTAATGGCACATCTTCTTTCCTTTTCTCTTTCGGCCTGAACACACACACACACACACACACACACACACACACACACACACACACACACACACACACACACACACACACACACACACACACACACACACACACACACAACGCCGCCCCATTTCTGTTATTTTGGGAATTTGATGACGAATGCCCGTCAATGACCAGATCTGTTCCACGCCCAAATAAAACCACGCACGGGCCGCAGTACGCCAAAGTAACAGAAATCGGGCTACGGCAGAGCGGGAGTTAGCTCGTTAGATGGAAACGCAGCCCCAAGACTTTCTCCGATGTGGAACGATTGCTGAGAAAAGGAAATTGGCTTATATTAAATAGGATTCGACGTGAAACATTGTTAGTCTTCCAGATAAATGTCATTACACTTGGCTGGCTTTTATTACTCTTTTTATTTTTTTTTCTCCTCCATGTCTGCCTCCGTGTGTCAATAATGTAGCGTCTCAGCTCGGAAACTCTTCATCTCTCTAATACATGAAGATGGAGGGTGTCTCTGTCTGTCCGACCGAGTGAAGCGGTGAACACCAGATGCCAATGTGCTATTTAACCACTAGAGCCGCTAATGTGCCACACGGAAGGAGAAAAATCCACAGAACAATGACACACTATTGTTCCGATAAAACATATTGTGTATATTTCGCTTATTCTTCAGTTAGCCAAAACATTTGTTGGAGCCTCAACAGTTTTGTTTCAGAGTTTGGCATGCAACCTATCATGTCTCCTTTGTAGTCTACCATGTATCCTTGCATGTTAGCTGACATGCATCCTTTTGTATCCTAACACGTGGACTACGATGTATCTTAACACTTACTTTAACATGTGGCCTATCATCTATCTTACCATGTACCCTCAGTTGAGCATGCATCCTAACATGCATCCTTGCATCCTAACATACACTGGGGCCTAAATCATCAGACAGGCTCACTTATGCGTCCACATCCTAAGGAAACCCGCAGGAAGATCCCACACTCTAGTGTGTTTGAGCATTATGATTAGTTATTTCGGGTGCGGCAAAGACCAACGCCCATGCATGAGTGGCTGTCCAGCCCGGCCTCCCTGTGATTCGCTCCCGGCGCGGAGCTAACCCCCGCTCTGCCGTAGCCCGGCCGGTCGGCTCTCCCCTGGCCACCAGTCCACCTCTGAGCCGTGGCACCGTGGAGCTCTCGGCTTATCGAGGGGGGGGATCAGGACGGGTCTTTGAGGAGGGGTTTATCGGGCGTTTTGGCGACGACGAGGCGGGGAAAGGGCACAGGGGCGCAGTGGCAGACGGCGACTGTGCGGAGGGGTCTCGACGGCGGGGCTCTGGAAGGGTTGACACGACGCCAGATTGATGCAAATCCCCGCGGCGTGCGCTGGCACCACCGAGCCGCGGTGGGGCGGCGGGCGGCGGGCGGCGTTTGGTTTGAGGTGACGTCGTTAGAGCCGTGATGCGTCTGAGAGTGTGCGTCTGGTGATTACTTAACCCGCCGGGGTGTTTTGTGTGCGTCTCTCCGAGCATGTTGCCCAATGAGGCAAGCTTGCTGCGGGATTACGCCAATGCATGCGTTTGATGTTGGACACACATTCACTCCTATACACACACACACACACACACACACACACACACACAGCTCCCAGTCCTCGGGGGAGCGGAGGTGACAGGTGACACGGGCAGCTGCCAAGCCGAAAGGTCAAGCGGCAGGACCCCCAGGGGGGAAGGGAATCGAACCAGCGACAGACCATGTACGGGGGTCATCGAAACCAAAGGGTGGTCTTTTTTGTCGCGGTCGTCAAGATTCCGGATATATATTATTCACATTGATTTATTTATCGTGTTGGTAAATTGCATTTTCATTAGGAGTATTGAAGATCAAATCGTTTTTCTTCAATACTTTCTTTTAAAGGTCCCATGGCATGCCACCAGGTGTGGTGTGATTAGTCGCTACGAGCCGTTTTGGAAATCTGCTCCTTATGACAGCACACATCTAGGTGGACACGCCCACCTGTGACGTCACAAGGGGCAGATTTCCAAAACGGCTCGTAGCGGCTAATCACACCACACCTGCTGGCATGCCATGGGATAAAGATTTACCTTTTTAAGAATTGATTTTTTCAAATCAAATCTTTCGAAACACTTCCATACTTTGTTATATGGACCATTGCATTGCATCCAATCTAATGTGTGTGTGTTTGTGTGCATGTGGATGTGAAAGGGAGGGGGTGGAGGTGTTATATATTGTACAGTGTGTATGAGTGTGGGGTAGGGTTGGACAAAGTATGCTATTGAAATCGCAACTATTACAATACTGTATTCATAGGTCTTATTAATATTCTGTGTTTGGCTCAATATTCCGCAGCCATTGTTGATTTATATTCAAAAACCGCCTCATTGGATAATGTCACATTATTATTTAAAAAGAGACTTTTATTTTGAAGTGATCTAAGAGGTCCAGAGGCTCTTATTTTGAAAGGCCACAAGAAACCATAACACAAGCGCTTCATTTGGTTTGTTTGACCAATAAACCCATTGGAACCTGTTTTAAGGCCTATAGTTCTTTACAGCCTTACACATAAGCCTTCATGCTCTTCTACTCTTTATATTAGTTGAATTAATTCCCCCTAATCTCCCTACCTGCTCACATAATTAGCTACCTGGCTGCCCGCTACATCACCCGGACGCATCGAGGTACATGACGCATTTGAGCATACACAAACGTTAAAGTGTTGACTAATTAGGCAGCACAACGATGATCGCAATGATTACGATTGAAGTGACGCCAATGTCCGCGAACGCTATTTAAACATCACAACAATGACGTTAATTAAATCGCCCAGAAGAAATTCCGCGGGAGAGATCAGTGCAGGTTGGCATATGTCGAATTGTCTCCTCTGTCACTGTTCCTCTCCATGTGGGCGGTGCTTTTCGCTAAGCTGGGTTCCTTCCACAGCTGCCCGTGTCCCAAGTGAGAGAATTTTCCAGAAGGTTGAACAGTGGCCAAAGCAAACCCCTCGTTCGTTTTCCCTGTGTGTCCTGTGTGTCCTGTGTGTCCCGTCCACCTTCCCACCAGCTGGACTTGATGGAGGACGAAGCGCCAGAGACGCATGCAAGCAGAGAAGCAAATCTTTGACATTGAGCGGCGTCACCGATGGCTCGATATTGGAGGAGCGGTGGTGGCAGCGGGGTTGGGATTGGATCAGATGACATCTGAAAGGAGCGGAGGGCTCTGAGACCAGCCATGTGTTGAATGAGAATCTCCCGCCTAATCAATTACCGATTGCTTGTCCCTTGCTCTTCCTCTTCCTCTTCCTTCGGTTTTCTATGAGATGCATCCATCTCGATATCTTCCTCTTGGATTCTATTCGTGAGATAAACGAAGGCAACCCGCTCTGTTCCACTCGTGTGAAGACTGGGTTTCGGATATTTTCGTTGTTGGGTGTGTCGTGTGTCGGGTGTCGTTTATAATACTAGTCGTCGGCCATCGACAGATCAAAATTCACATTTTACCCAATTATGGCAGCGCACATTGAAATTAAGGACATTTAGGAGTCGCTTTCATCCAAAAGGACTTACTATAAGTACATTTTTTCAGAAGAAAGAGAACAATATATCGCTGTCGGCAAAGTAACCTCTGGAGAACAAGAACAAAGAAATATCAAAAAAAAGCTACGCAAGCCCCCTTTTATGTCTTTTATTCATCAAGGTGAGAAATAGAAACCATGGGAGACAATCAAACAACTGAGGGCTTTTTAATTCCTTTCTAATGTTGTCAAACGTCCAGCGGTGTTGAGTCAAGCAGGTAGTCAGTAGCTGTCGCTACCTCATTTAATTCCTTTGTTATTTCCCAACGAACACTCGGCCTGCGGAATCCACAGGAAATTGATTCCATTATCTGTCCCTGCTTTGCCTGCGCGCACGCCACCTGCATATGAAACGCCGCCCGATCGCCATATCAACCCATCTCCCGCCCCGGGGAAGTGACATTACTATTGCCATGGCAACAGTGAAGGAACGGATCACGTTTCGTATTAAAAAAGGGAATGCATGAAAAAAAGGGCAAAACCATTGTACACATTTGTTAGGCAACAAACATTTTAAAGGAAAAATCGGTTGATTTTTAGGATACCTGAAGGTAAGGAAAATAACGTAATGGAAGAAGAAATGGCACACAGTGTTTGGTTCTGTGCTGTAGTTGCTCTGGCACTTATCTTGCATTCTACTGGGACTGGTGTCTCCTTCACACAGCTGCATGGAAAGTAACATGTTTTTTTTACCATACGCCTTTTTAAAAAGGGCTTCAAGGTGATGAAAAATATGAGTAAAGTTTCTTGAGAAGTAAAGGTGTGTGTGTGTTTAAGTGCAGGTGTGGGCCTGTGTTTGTGTGTGTGTGTGTGTGTGTGTGTGTGTGTGTGTGTGTGTGTGTGTGTGTGTGTGTGTTCATGCATATGTTTGTGTGTGCGTGTGTATGAGCATGTGTGTGTGGTCCAAGGTTTGATTGGCCTATACTCAAGGACATGGACACAGCAGCTTGCAAAATCTAATTTTAAAAGTGTGAAATTTGCACATTCTCTCCCCCGATCGCTTCATTTCATAGCGAAAGCTAATTATGGTTCCCTGTAATTCCTTTCTGCAGTCAAGTCATCATCCACCCAAATAGCAAACGGTGCGCCAAATGACACAATACAGGCGCTGCTGTAAAAATAAACAGTCTTCGCAGGCATCCACAGTCATTACGTTTAGGCCAGGTGGACTCAAATAGTGTCAGTCTTGTCGATAGCCAGGTAAGAGGATGGGCTAGTGAAGGAGATACTGTTGATAGTGTGGATTCTTCGTTGATTCAGCTCTACCCTTTGATACATATAGCTGAATCGTACTTGATTTTGCTGTTCTACAGCATATATATAATGATACAACTGATTGTACATTGGAGCAGTTTCTTTGTTGTCTCTCTATCTCCATATGTCTCTTGGTCTCTATCCCTCTGTCTATCTAATAGTGACATTGTTGACATTTATAATTTTTATAGCATATATATAATCAAACATATAATTGTAAATTGGAGCAATTTGTTTGTTTCCATCTGTCCATCTGTCCGTCTGTCTGTCTGTCTGTTTCTCTTTCTCTATATTCCTCAATTTCTATAGCTCTGTAATCTCTCTATCTCTCTAATGGTGCATTGTTGACATGGTAATGTCAGCGGTACACAACATTCTACCAAACAGAACTCAGACCACTCAAACATAAAAATACAAAACAGAAATCTGGGCGGATTTAAGATTCACTGGGGCTACCAGCTGTATGCTAGGGCCCATCAATTTTTCATGTCTTCCACACTGTGAACACTCACAGCCAGAAGGGGGGTAATGCAAAATTGATTTGTGTATTAAAACTGCTTAGCCAAGCAGGCATCACTGGGAAACGTAATGATTACCCCCCTGGGAGATGAGAAGGCCATTTACATCTAATCCAAAGCAGAACAGGAGCCTATACAAACACGAGTACGTACACCCTGTCGCTATCCCTTGTTCCCTTCTGCAAACAAAGTCTCAAAGACGAAAGAACATGCTTTGAAAAGGACAGGATGGTCTCATTTACAGTTTAGAGGCTTGTATCGGAACAAATCGTTTCCGCAAAGCTTGAAGATGGATGAGAGGTAGAAAGGATGTTTATAGGAAAAGGTGTAAATTGTTGGAGGAAATTGAACGAATGATAGTTGCATGTTTAATGTCCCTTCAATTGCATCCTGTAAGCACAGTCTTCTTTCATTTGTTTGTATGATTTAGCCATCATCTAGCTAAACTAGTTTATTTTCTGATTATTTTCTGCCATCTTTTGAGGATTTTTTTTTGTTATCCCAATATAGCGTTACAATAAAAAATATATATTCGAGCATTAAGGCTGGAGAGTAAATATTATAGTCAAAGTTGTTGACATTAAAAACTGATGCTTAAATATTCTAGCATTTCCTGCATACAGTAACCCTAACCTTTTAATTTACTTCAATGGTAAATATGCTTTCACACTAATGCCATCTTCATAAACAACAGGTGTGAATTTACAAAAAAACGACAACGTACAGTTGACCTTTTCCCGACAGAATAACCTCTCTGGAAAGACAAAACATTGCCTCCTTTATGTGTTAAAAGCAACGTTAGCGAGAACTAAACAAGACACACCTGCATCTCAGTCAATAGCAGTTGATTTAGGTGCGCCATGTTGTATGTAACACCCTTTCCCTGAACAGCTCAAGCTGACACCAGCAGTGAATGTGTTCAGAGATGAAAAAATGGCAACAGGCATAATTACTACACGAACTGTGCGTCTCTGCCAGGTTTACAAACACACCTCAACTGCGGTGAGGCATTACATAGCCCGCGGCCACACACGTATCAAAGATCGTTCAGAAGACAGTGTGTGGGCAGGGCACTGTTGTTATATACTGGCCCACCTGGGTTCACTCTTACCCGGTGAGACATTGGTTAACATGTCCTCTATGTTGAAAAAAACACACATAAACACATACCTACAGACTGTACATGAGGTAACGCATGCATTTTGTACATGCATCAGTGCATCAGTGCACACTACATGTGCTTACATCAACTCACACTCATACTGTCTGAGACACACCCACATCTTCTGATTTTGGGTGTGTGTGTGTGTGTGTGTGTGTGTGCCTTCCTTCCACCACCCCGTCCACATGAATTAATGATTGACAGTGTCGCCAAGGTGACAACACGTGGCATGACATCAACAGGGCCTGACCGTGACCTCAGCATGGGAGGCATCTGACCTTTGACCTCTGGGGGTTAAATGTCATCCTGTTGGTGTGTGTGTGTGTGTGTGTGTGTGTGTGTGTGTGTGTGTGTGTGTGTGTGTGTGTGTGTGTGTGTGTGTGTGTGTGTGTGTGTGTGTGTGTGTGTGTGTGTGTGCGTTGGTGGGTGGGGGGGTTAAAGCAATGCCTGCAAAGCAAATATAATAATGATAAAGGCAGTCATATTGATGATGAAGATAATGAAAAAAGATTATGATGATGATATTACTGATAAAAATAACAGTATATAACAATAAAATATAATACCAATAGCAGTGAATGTCATAATGACTTTAAAAGTCTGGTTGGGTACAGGAAGTTTTATAGATTTAATAAGATACTAAATAAGCAATGGGTTGTGTCCTAAGATACACAGAGGCCTGGTATACATGAGCTCTTTCGAAGTGTGTTCACAACAGTAAACGCAAAACACACACCTACAAACAGTCACACACACACACACACACACACGAGTATGCACATTCAAAGCGACACAGTGAAGACACCTTGCCAAATATAGACGGTGTATTAACACAAACACCTCAAGCAACATTCAAGCCACTCAACTGAAAAAAATCTGTTTGCATCAATCACTTCAGCTCCCATCTTACTTCTGTCTTCTGGCGCCAAGTGCAGCACTTATTCTGAAGGCGGGGGGCGGGCGGGTGGGTGGGTGGGGTGCAGAGAGACTGCAAGGAAGGCAGAGGGAGAGAGGAGAGCATCTCTCTGCACTCCCGTGGCCAAACGCAGAAACGGCGTGTTTGTACACCACGGCGACGAAAAAGTCATCCATCGATTTATATCAACGATGATCAATAGCTTATCAGCCGATTGGTTGTCGTTCATCGATGCCTGGTGCTAGCACCATCACGCGCATTGAGGGGGAGTGGGGGAGGGGGGGGGGGGGGATTCGGTGAAGGAGCACCCTAGACGCACCCCCCCCCCCCCCCCCCCCCCCCCCCTCCCGTCCTGCTGTGATCCAGGTCATATTTTTCAGATCTCTTGTCAGACGATTGCAGGCTCCAGGAGTCTGTACCAGTTACCCACGGCAACCACCACATCCTCCACTGAACTCCAACGCTACCCCCCGCCCACCCCGAATATCAACATCCACCACCTTAACATCCCCACCTTAACAACATCCACCACCTTAACAACATCCACCACCTTAACAACATCCACCACCTTAACAACATCCACCACCTTAACAACATCCTTCACCTTAACATCCCCACCTTAACAACATCCACCACCTTAACAACATCCACCACCTTAACAACATCCACCACCTTAACAACATCCCCCACCTTAACAACATCCCCCACCTTAACAACATCCACCACCTTTACAACATCCACCACCTTAACAACATCCACCACCTTAACAACATCCACCACCTTAACAACATCCACCACCTTAACCACATCCACCACCTTAACCACATCCACCACCTTAACAACATCCACCACCTTAACAACATCCCCCACCTTAACAACATCCACCACCTTAACATCCACCACCACCTTAACAACATCCACCACCTTAACAACATCCACCGCCTTAACAACATCCATCACCTTAACAACATCCACCACCTTAACAACATCCACCACCTTAACAACATCCCCCACCTTAACAACATCCACCACCTTAACATCCACCACCACCTTAACAACATCCACCACCTTAACAACATCCACCACCTTAACATCCACCACCACCTTAACAACATCCCCCACCTTAACAACATCCCCCACCTTAACAACATCCACCACCTTAACAACATCCACCACCACCACCACCTTAACAACATCCACCACCATCACCACCTTAACAACATCCACCACCACCTTAACAACATCCACCACCTTAACAACATCCACCACCACCTTAACAACATCCACCACCATCACCACCTTAACAACATCCACCACCACCTTAACAACATCCACCACCTTAACAACATCCACCACCACCACCACCTTAACAACATCCACCACCATCACCACCTTAACAACATCCACCACCACCTTAACAACATCCACCACCTTAACAACATCCACCACCACCTTAACAACATCCACCACCACCTTAACAACATCCACCACCTTAACAACATCCACCACCACCTTAACAACATCCACCACCACCTTAACAACATCCACCACCACCTTAACAACATCCACCACCACCTTAACAACATCCACCACCATCACCACCTTAACAAGATCCACCACCACCTTAACAACATCCACCACCTTAACAACATCCACCACCACCACCACCTTAACAACATCCACCACCATCACCACCTTAACAACATCCACCACCACCTTAACAACATCCACCACCTTAACAACATCCACCACCTTAACAACATCCACCACCACCACCACCTTAACAACATCCACCACCATCACCACCTTAACAACATCCACCACCACCTTAACAACATCCACCACCTTAACAACATCCACCACCACCTTAACAACATCCACCACCACCTTAACAACATCCACCACCTTAACAACATCCACCACCACCTTAACAACATCCACCACCACCTTAACAACATCCACCACCACCTTAACAACATCCACCACCTTAACAACATCCACCACCTTAACAACATCCCCCACCTTAACATAACATGAACCACATCCTTAACATCGACCACTACCTGCATCACCCCCACCCACCCTTCACTCCAACTGACCAACCCCACCCCAGGCAAGACTCGGTGGCTGCACCCGGTGGTCACACACACACACACACACACACACACACACACACACACACACACACACACACACACACACACACACACACACACACACACACACACACACACTCACAGAGACCACCTAGGGAAATAACACTAAGTATTGCCATGGGGATTTTAGCAGGATAAAGAATTGAAATAATATTGCATTCAATTATATATATTAAATTATGTATATTATCCTTTCATATCATATTGTTTGTTGAATGTAATATTTATACAATATGCATAGATTAAAGATGGGTGGACAGTGCTTCTCACATATACTCATACCATTATAACGCACAGTGTATCACAAATCATCTATCACCTATAGCATCGTGTCGTTATTTGAAATGAGACCAAGAAAGGAATAAAAGTCCAGAAATATGAATTGTACGCACGTTAAAATCGGGGCCCTGGCTAGGGAGACAACGCTAGCTATTAGCCCACCGTCTGAGCATCGGAGACGGCATGGAAACCACATTAAGAATCAGAGCACAGATTTTCTGAGCGCTCATTTAATCAGCGGCTTTCATTAGTCAAGAGTCTAACCTAGCAACCCACCTCTTGATTAATGTCTGCCTGGCGGGATGAAAAAACTGGAAAAAAGTCACCCAGATCTTTTTTTTTTCGTTTTATTATTCCTCCTTATTTCTTTTTTATCCTCTGCATTTCCTCTCTCGGTCAATATTCAAAGTCTAGCCATCGCCCCATCGCCCGAATCCTCCACCTTTCCCCCCCCTCCCCAAACCTCCACCATCCCATAACCTACACCCAGGGCCACTTCAGAGGACGAGAATAAAACGGTTAAAAATACGGCTGCTATCTCCTATTCGCCAGCGAAAGGATCTCCTCTCACCTTTCTCTCTCTTCCTTCTCCCTTTTTTTTATCGTCTTCTCTCTCTCTCTCTCCTGCCTTCATGAAATATTCAGCATCCTGGCCACCAATCTCCTCTGGCACCGGATGTGGACCTACGTCCGATACGGAGGTGGAGCAGAGGTGGTGGGGGTGGTGGGCTAGTGGGGCAGTTGCATGAGAGGAAATTGCAAAGAAGAGTGCGAGCACTCTGTGATCAGTATTATCACACTGTACCAGCGATGGAACGTGTAGACACCACCCACCCACAATCTATAGAACACTCACGCACACACATACGTACAGAAAGTCACACACGCACACATATACGTACACACACATACGTACATGTCCACACATTCATGCACAAATACATGTATGCACACACACACGCGCACGCACGCACGCATACATGCACACATACACACACACAGACACACAGACACACACACACTCACACACACATACACACACGTGTACGTACACACACAGATTCACACACACACACACACACACACACACACACACACACACACACACACACACACACACACACACACACACACGCACACACCATGCAGGGTGACTGTAACTTCTGCTGGCGTGCATAACGTATGTGTGGGGGTTTTGTTGTTGAATTTTGTGTCTGTCTGTATGTATCTGCTAATGTGGGAGGGTTAGTGTGTGTGTGCGTGTCTGTGTGTCTGTGTGTGTGTGTAGTCATGCTTCATTCTGCCTCAATTGTTTGAGTGTACCTTGCCTTGAGTGTGTGGGTACATTTGTGTGCGTTGTATGGGTCTTTATATATCTTGCTTATATCTGTGGTCGCCCGTCGGCGGTTTGCGGCGACACAAAGGAGAAGTGAGGGAGGAGTGGAGTGGCTAGGGCAAGATGTGGAGATGGGCACTTCCTGTCAATCTCCGTCAGGTCCTTCCTCGCCGTCTCCTCCTCCTCCTCCTCCTCCTCCTCTTCCGTTACGGTCACAGCGAAGAGTCGTCTCCATTTCAGACAGACAGACAGGCCGTGGGTTTCCACACAAAGGATTTCACACAGCCCCTTGTTCTTTCCCATCATGCACCAGAGCCTCTATAGGCACGGATGACGCAAGTTGTCCTTTGAAACCGCTCGAAGAACAACAAAATGGATGCCTCAATGCGGTTTGCATAATTTGTGGATCTACGTCAATTTACGTCGCGCTGACCACGCTTTGAAAAGAACCGTCCGACAAAAGAGAACGCTCTTTTCATAGCGACGGCTCGCAGGCTTTAACAGAGGAGTCTAAACCGAGGTGCGGTTTAGCCTAACGGTTTTACATTTACAATTACGTTTACATTCGGTCATTAGATGGCTATTATCCAAAGACATTTCCAGGTTTAGGCGGAGAACAGTCAACACAGGGAATCGATACAGGGGCCACTAGCCAATGGAAGTGCTTCACCCCCAAGTTTCCAAAGCAACAACTATAGCTACAGGCACTGACGGGCGGAGTAGGTCGCGGTTCGGACCATGTATGATTCCTTTATCTCTCTGCATTGTGGGCAAGTATAAACAAAATATGTTAATGATATTTATATGCTAAAATAGAAACATAAGCTTGAGATAGTTCTAAACAACCAGCTCTTAGAGAACAAAATCTTGGACTGGAAAAGCTTTTTGATAATTGCATGTTGTTTATTATAAGGAATTGTTAGTGTTCATTCTTATTTTAATTCAAGGCACAACTTAACAATGTATATCTGTTCTTTGGATAGGATCAGCCACCATATAACATCTTTAATATAGCAGAGAGAGAGGGAGAGAGGGAGAGAGAGAGGGAGAGAGAGAGGGAGAGAGAGAGGGAGAGGGAGAGGGAGAGGGAGAGAGAGAGAGAGAGAGAGAGAGACTATGTTTAGCAGCGATAAGCAATGGGAGCTCACATGCTAACAACACCATCAACAACCTTAAACCGGTTCAATTAACCACCCAAAGCCCCCGACCCAGCCCCTCCTCCCTGCGTCGCCCCCCCACCAGCCTCCCACTGTCCAGTTGACTTGGCTCTGCACACAAGTGTGGAACACACCGGGGCTAGCATTAGCTCGCCGCACGCCGCCCCTCCGACCTATTAGACGGAGGAGCCCCCACTGCTTCCCCCCCCCCCCCCCTCCCCAAAGCGGAGGGGGAGACAGACGGTCCCCGGGGGCTGAGGGGGGAAGATGATGGGGTGGATGTGGCTCCCCCGCTGAGGCAGACGATGGGGGGGCACTCCACACTGAGACCCCCCCCTTGGGCCAGGGTCTTAACAACAGGGGTCGGGGGGGGGGGGCGGTGGTCGGCTAGGCACCCCACATGCATTTTATCCCATCTCTCTCTCTCTCTCTCTGTCTCTGTCTCTCTCTATCTCTCTGTCTCTCTCTCTCGCTCTTTCTCTCTCTCTCTCTCTCTCTGTCTCTGGCTCTCTCTCTCGCTCTTTCTCTCTCTCTCTCTCTCTCTCTCTCTCTCTCTCTCTCTCTCTCGCTCTCTCTCGCTCTTTCTCTCTCTCTCTCTCTCTCTCTCTGTCTCTGTCTCCTTCTCTCTCTCTCTCTCTCTCTCTCTCTCTCTCTCTCTCTCTCTCTCTCTCTCTCTCTCTCTCTCTCTCTCTCTCTCTCTCTCTCTGGCTCTCTGGCTCTCGCTCTCGCTCTCTCTCTCTCGCTCTCTCTCTCGGATGTCCGTCTGGGGGAGATGGGAGGTGCGCCCACTCCACTCACCCTTAGGGAGGGGGCGGGCGAGAGAGAGAGAGGGTCGTGGGGGCTCACAGCGGGGTGGTGTAGCTCACTAGAGAGACCAGCAGCTGGCGATCACTCGTTCAAATAACTACCTGGACCTCAAAGTCAAACAACGTGACGAAGTGTGTGTGTGTGTGTGTGTGTGTGTGTGTGTGTGTGTGTGTGTGTGTGTGTGTGTGTGTGTGTGTGTGTGTGTGTGTGTGTGTGTTAAATAAATAATGTCAACATTGCTCAACTGAACGATTGATTGAGCGGAGAGAGATCTGCTTATACAGAGAACGAGCGCTCATAATGGCCGTTCATGTTCCATGAAGCCGGTTCAATGTTCGGTTAGATGACACGCAACACGGTTACATTTGGTCATTCTCCACCTTCGTTTCTGTGAACTTCCCACAGGTAGTGATTGTATCCTCAAATCAATGTATGTTGCCATGGTTGCAAATCCGAGTGGTCTTTGAAGCTTCGACACAGGAATACAGAAATATCAACCTTGCAATTGAATACAAATAAACACAATTTTCAGCATGATATATACGTTTTTAGGTGTATTGTCACTATAGATTGTTGTGCATTTTTGTTGGTACTTCTATTTGTGAAGCGGTAACCAACACACGATTTATAAAACCATTGAGGGGGAATAATACAACATCCTAAAATCTATTCTCTTGAGCGCACATGACGGTTGAAATCAATACCTGCCAAGTTAAAGTGGTCCACACCCGGCGACGGGGCGCAGGCACACACACTATCCACGGGACATCAGCATAATGACTTCCATTCAGTCGCTTTCAAAAAAAGAGAAGGAATTCATTAGGCGTTTGACGGATTATGGGCTGACTTGTTGAGATCCTTCAAAATAAAAGCCCTGTCAACGCGTTTATCCCGAAAGAGGCCTCCTCCTCCTCCACAAACCATTGCTTTTATCTTTTTTAGTATTATTTTGCATGCACGCAATAGTTCACAGATACCCCAACGATATCTGTAGCACCACCAAAACAACAAGCGTTCTTGTGTTGTTTTTTCCTTCTCACCCTGAAATATGATTTTATCGCAAATATGTTGTCTCTGCCCAGCATCGGGCCCTCCCCCACCATGATGAATCTGTGAAACAACCGCAGGGTGACGGTGATGAATTCGGCGGTAACTCTCAGACTAATGGCTGTGTCAACGGGAGCGTCTCCCTGCGGACGCGCGCGGTCCAGCCGCCTCGCAGCGCAGTGCGTGTGATGCCTCGGAAGCGGCCGTGGTTTTAAATGCGAACCGAAGCACCCAAATCGACGAGAGAGAGGTTAATCTCACATTGATCGCTGACGGGGGAAAGTTTTGCCAACTGGCGCAGAACACAACTGAACTGAAAGTCACACAAGTTTGTTTTATGATTTTTTTTGTGTGTGTGTGTTGTCGTCGTCCCCCTCTCCCACCCACCCATACTCGTATATTTATATAAAGGCTGTCTGCGTACCGTATAGATGATTTGTTGCAGGGGTGGGTAGTTGTGTATTATATCTTTTATTATACTATAGCCTATATATCTGTATCTGCTCAACTGAGCTGTAGTCTGCCTCACTCAAGACAATGCCATCATTTATCTCCGGTCCCAGACAGAAAGACAGACCGAGAGACAGACGCACATAAAATAATTATTACACACACTCTCACACACTCATACTCTGATGAGCGCCCAACTCTCAGTTGAAGGCCGGATTTCTCCGAGGCAGTGGGAGTGAAAGCCGTCTTACAGAGCTGTTAGAGAGAGAAAATGAGCAACGAGCTGAATGTATACCGACTGCCAAGAGATTCCCAGGATAGGCAAAAATCTTGGTGCTGGATTCTGTTATTTCTTTTTGATTGAAACACTCCCCCTTTTTGGCTGGGAGTTCTGTACATGGGAACGCTTTAGGCGCTGGGAAAATCACACACCAGCATGTCGCAAAGGCATGCTTCGTTCTCAGACTGAGGCGGAGGTGAAAAGGCGAGTGTGTAGGTGTTGGCAGAACTCTTTCAAAGCTTCTCTCAGGAAATGAAACCCAACCTTTTCAGATAAATATATGAAAAACAATAAAAGCAATAACAATTAAAATAGCTTTTAATTCATTTAATAATAATATACAGTGACATCTTAATTACAAGTAGCCTCATTTGAAGGTTAAAGCATTCCAAGTGGACGAAACAAAATATTGCTCTTAAAACCTTCACTTTTCAGGCTAGCATCATTATCCCCTCATGAACACACCAGCACCCACATTGTGTTCCCGTGTGATATTTGGTTTTGGATCCGACGACATCTCATGCACATGTTCCGCCTCAATAATTGACGGCGGTAACCTAAGCGATGAGGGGATTCTGACGAGCTCTGACGAGCTCTAACGGCCCTCGTTAAGGTTTCCATCAACTGCCTGGCCAGCCTTAACTCTGAGCGCAGACCTCGTGATGAACAACATCACCCGGATATGAGTGGAAAACCACTTACACACAGCGTGTAAAACCAACGAGGTGTGTGTGTGTGTGTGTGTGTGTGTGTGTGTGTGTGTGTGTGTGTGTGTGTGTGTGTGTGTGTGTGTGTGTGTGTGTGTGTGTGTGTGTGTGTGTGTGTGTGTGTGTGTGTTTGCAAATGCTTGTGTGTGTGTGTGTGTGTGCAAATGCTTGTGTGTGTGTGTGTGTGTGTTGGCAAATACTTGTGTGCGTGTGCGTGTGTGACACCATTTTCTAATAGTGGGTGGGGAAGTGGTTGTAATGTTCTTTCGTTTACAAGCGGCAGTTTGTAGCGGTTGGATGCATTTACTGTAATATGTTGATTCATTTACAGTAATATCTTGATAAATTTACAGTTTATGTTGATTCATCTACAGTAATATGTTGATAAATTTACAGTATTATGTTGATTCATCTACAGTAATATGTCGATTCATTTACAGTAATATGTTGATTCGGGGGAGAAAACGCCTTAACCACAGTTCACTGGTTGGTATGCGTGTGCGTCGGTGTGTCCGTGTGTGTGTGTGTGTGTGTGTGTGTTTGTTTTTTACGCTAGGTCTCAACTGTTACCATGGCACCCATCCTGCAGGGCAACATGCCTGACCACGTACCAATCAGTCGCCGAGGTGATGTGTATAATTGATCGGGGGGCCTCATTCAGATGCAGGGGAATGGAGCATGCAAATTGCCCTTGCAAAGTCATAATGAGGAGGCTTCTTAAACAACACAATCAGTTATTCCGCGGCTAATTCCGTGGCTAACGGAGGCTGGTGTGGTGTGGGCTGATTGTGGATGGGAACAGGGGTGGGGGAGGGGGAGGGGGGCGGCTTTAACGCTAAAGCAAATTAAAAAAATAGATAACAAAAGCCCACTTTTGTTATCTCCGCCGACTTTGTGAAAATAAATGGCCCTGTGCATGCATGTGTTACACCAACATGGGGAAATGGGGTGAACGCACGCACGCACACAGGAAATTCATATCGGGGTACATGGCCGAGCTTAGTGCGTGTTTTTTTTCGGCAGGATGCCATTGATTTAGCTCCCCTGGTCTCTGCAGCCGGTGGCGGTTTCCGCGGAGGTGCTGATAAGTGCTGAGACCGGCCTTGCTTCCAGCGTGCTCACTGGGTCCATATCAAAAACCCTTCCTCCTGCTTTCCCTACACAGAAGTGTTGGCCGCGGTTTCTATTTTACAAATGAAAAGCTATACTTCCAACCCGATAAAGACGTGCGATTTTATTATTGCGCCGTTGCATCCGAATAACTCGTGGACTGATGAGAAAAAAGTGTGCGGAAGCAGTTTTTCTCTGGGGTTAGCTCGTCAGAAAGACAAACGGGTGTTTTGGTGGGGAGCTGTTTTTGCTCAGGTAAGCGCCGTGGCTTTTTAAGCAGTCCTGTCACTCGCGTGACTCTTAATGAACGAATCAACAAAGCAAAGAGGATTTGCTTGTCCTAGCTTCCTTCCTTTGGCGGAAGGTTAATTTCCATTCAATATGCTAAACTGCTTAGAGAGAGAAGCAGGACCTTATCTAAACCTCTCTCCGCTCGCAGTCAACAGGGCGCTGTGCCCCGTGACCCATCGGCCGTGTCTTAAATCCTACAGGATCCCACCCTGGTCAATACCTTAAGATGGATTCACCTCTCGAGTCAAATCAACTATTACATCCATTAGCCGGATGGCCAAGGCTGACTTTACATTTTCATTACAATCAATTACGGCCGGGTGGCAGGATTCTGTGTTTTTTCGCTCGCGATAAATCCACCGCCGAGTAAGGGATGGTGATCACCTGCGACCGAGTGATAGTCCCCCACTGGCACACACACACTATGTCGTTTTGGCTTCTTTTTGGGTACTTTAAGGTGTAGCCAGTGTGTGTCTACATCCACGTTGGCCACCGAAAGGTTCTGATCCATTTCTGGTTGAGTTGAATGGGCTTGTAAGGTCAGGGAACCATCATGGTTCTATCTTGGTTCTTATCCCTAACTGTTTGGGGGAATTCAATGCAGAGACTGCATACTAGTGTTTTGAACCAAGATGGCCACCAGGGGTGAAAAGCTGCATCGATGTCATTCACAGCATATTCAAAAGGAAATCAATATTTCTTAGTATCTGGCGATAGAGATGATGAGACAAGATAGGGACTGGAAAGAGAGCCGTGGGAATGAACCCGAAAATCGTAGCCTAGTTTTCCACTCACAGTCATACAGCAGGGTTTTAGATTGGAAATTATCAATAGTTAATTATTGACTCTTCTTAATTACATCGGTAACTTGCCAATTAACACCCTGCCAGGAAAGTGAAACAAAATGATCGAGCTCAATTGCACCGTGCCGTTTAGACACTTTTCTTTTAAATCCTTCCTCAGGAATATCAGAAATATGTAACTGGAAGTGTCACAGAATGTCAAGTCAGAAAATGCTCAGTCTGGTCCTTTAAAGAGGAAACACATTTCCTGATCTGTGTTGTTATAAAAAGGAGAAGGAGATGCTCCGATTGGGTGAGGGAGAAACTGGTCTCTCCATCTTCCCCCCAGACGACGATGACGGCATCAATGCACGGGAGGAGATGAGTGACATGACACACACCACACACACATACATGAGAAGGTGTGTTAGTGGCTGTGTGTGTGTGTGTGTGTGTGTGTGTGTGTGTGTGTGTGTGTGTGTGTGTGTGTGTGTGTGTGTGTGTGTGTGTGTGTGTGTGTGTGTGTGTGTGTGTGTGATGAGTCACGTGACTTCCAGACCAAAGAGCCAGATCCCGTTTATGACGTGATTCAAGACCAGACGCGTGTATTTGCAATTTCTGGGAGTGGCACACCAGAGCATTCATCCTCCACGCCACCATCCCAGTCGTCCCAGTCCAGAGACGGTGACATCGCCATTTATTTGCATATTTCCATCGTGGACCCGTCTCTCTCTCTCTCTCTCTGTAGGAGTAGGCTCATGGGTTGTGTTGTAACGTATGCACATCCATTTATCATTCAAATGTAACGGCATGTGAGACATGACGGGATATTCCTGAAGAGTTTTTTTTATCTGCAGAGATCGTAGGCATGTGCACGCATACACACACATACATCAACGTCTATTTTTTAAATGAGTGACCCGAGAAAGGGTTCCCTCCCTATGTTGGCTGCCATTGGTTGAGTTGCATTCACACATCTGTGATTGACAGGCACGATGGGTTCCCTGGACCAATCGAGGAGGGGATGCCGGATTGGTCAGACATTGGCGGGAAGCGGTCTAAAATCGATATGGTCTCATAAAGAGTTAGGTGCAGTCAACTCAAAATGTGCACTTCAGTCACTGATAGTTAACAGATGGCTATGTCAGTTCTCACAAATGACACTCAAATTATAGCTCTTAACGTTAACCTACAGCACCTGCTAAGCTAGGACAAATAACGGAACACACACTGTGTTATGTTCTAGTTTGTTTTGGTATGGTGTCTTTAAGTTGTACTGGGGTCAAATTTAAATAGGGAGCAAATAGAAACTGGAGAAATACAAGTCCAATCCATCTTGTCTTCATCGAAACATTAGCAACAGTGGTGCGGCCATATCAGATACCCATCGTCTCTCTCTCTCTCGCTCTTGATGCCAGGCCAAACAGGGCATGACCTTCGGTGCCTTTCAGACATCTACCCCTGGTGCTTCGTGACATTAACACCAAATCAATATTAACAAGATCTGCTAGTCCATTGGCTGCTGTTATTATTCAGGAGAGGGGTGTGTGTGTGTGTGTGTGTGTGGGGGAGGGGGGGTGGTATAGTATATGCTTTGTGGTTGAGGGTTAGCTTACATCAAGGGAGGACTGGAGACCTAACCCTTACCCTAACCCTAACATGGAGGAAGACGTTTTAAGTTTATTGGATAACCGAAAGGATTATCAGTGTTCAGGGCAGTTTAAAACATCAGGGTGGTTCTTCTCGTGGCTGTGTTTAATACGGTTGGCTGTGGACTTCTGTCCTTAGCCAGCTGAATGTGTTTGTATCTTCCAACCAATTTCAAGCAGTGTTTTAATAAGAGAGGGCCCGCGATGCGATGGATTCCTCTGAATAGCTTACTTTCGCATTTTTCATTCCTGGAAGCACAAGTTTAGCATTACCCTCTAAACGCGGGGAAATAAAATCAGGCTGTGCGCTCCGAAACGGAACCAATCGATAAAAACAAAGTTATACCGCCCCGTTTCTTTGCCCTTTTTAAAAGAAAATCTGCCTTTTTTGGATTAAAACCCTCTGTGCTCCACTTAAGGTCAGCCGCGGAAGGGAAAATCAAGTTTAAGGGAATAGTACAAAAGCTTTAACTGCGCCGTGGATTTTAAAAGCGGACCAGCCATGAGCTGAGCAATGGTGTGCTCCCCTTTTATGATTAAGTGAAACGCCGTAGTAACTCTTCCACCCGCAAGGAAATTGTATTAAAGGTGCTTTATGCGAAAGCCCTCGTTGGTCTAAAAGGTGATAAAGAGTAATCTACTCTGGTCGGAGACCGCTGGCTAGGCGCCCGAATCACCCAGTCTGGCCTGGCATTTCTATGTCCTCCCACTTCAAAACCAGTACATCACTTAATGGGGTAACTACGCTAAATACATTGGGTCGTTAAAAGGCTGAAATACAGAAGATGTCACTGATAAATATCTCTGGAGTTGTAGGAAAATAGTCGACACGTCGAAAGTTTTGTTCAAGTTTGAGGAAACAGTTGATTAGGATTAGGAGGAGTAATAGGCTTTGCGTTCCTGGATGATGGCAATGCTGAATCTCATCTCGGCGCCAACTTTAATAGCAAGCGTTATTTCCTGTTCATAAAAATACAAATACATGAGGGATGAGGGGGTGAAGGTATTCCTGCTATTTTCATTTTCACGAATTTATTCACAAAATCACTGGCCTCAAAAATTCCAATGCATAAAAATCTGGCTTGTTAAATTTCCTTTTTACTCATTTGTTGCAGAGGGATTATTTGTTAGCAAGAACTAGGGTCCACCTGCCACTCAGAAGTAGTGGTGGGGGTGGTGGAGGTAGAGGTGGGGGACGGGGGTTGGAGAAGAGATAACTTTCTAGTTTTATGTAATCGGCGAACAAAACGTTGTTGTGCATGAAGTTCTTTTTGATGAAGCGAGGTCTGACACGAGGCCGTACCAGGGGCCGCAAAACCTTGGAATAAATGAAGAAGAGGAATAAAGCACAAGATGCAGGGGAATGCCCGCATGGTGTGTGGGTCTCTCTCTCTCTCTCTCTCTCTCTCTCTCTCTCTCTCTGCTTTTCTAAAAGCCACCCACGTCCGCAGTGGCGTCGGCGGGCGACCGGCTGCAGCTCATTTGAATGAGAAAGTCTCCCTGTTTACCGAAGACAACACCAACGGCTCGGGCTTCAGGTCAAAGGTCCACACACTTTAACAGTTTTGCAACTTTACAGAACGTCTACAATTAAATTAAACATTATTTGTTATGATTATCTAAGAACTCCTAACCTAACCTTCATTCCAAACGTCAAGGTGTTAGTTTGTTGTAGTGTTTGGTGTAGTTTGTGTAGTTGTTGAGAGCTTTAAGAAATCTTGATGTTTACGTGTAAATAAATGTCAATCGAGTCACGATGTACCTCGGGATGAGGTAGCAAAATGGTGGTTGGCCCGATGATGCAATCCTTTTCATTTGCAGTGTTATGAATGTTCGGATCGGTCGGTGGCAACACCGATGGTATCTAAGGGAACGATTAACGCTCGCGCCAAGGTTTGGCCAAACTAACTCCACTTTAAAGCTGCTATCCGCTCCTCTCACCAGCCCCTTTTGTTTTGATTAAATAGTGTTTTGATTGAGTCTCAGGGTTCTCATTCATTAGCCTCCTCAGCAGCGAGCCAGGAGTCCGGTCCAGAGCCCTGAGAACCAATCACAACACAACTTAATCAAAACAAAGTGGACTCCAGCAAAAGTTGCTGATTGCGGCTTTAATTAGGGTGCTATCACAATAGCTGACACAGATAAACAGCTGCCAAGCCACCGGTGGTCCAGAAGCACTCCGACACAAACCGACAAAAACAGCGGCCATCTTGTCTCGGTGAACACCGAACAGACGAGAGATGTAGTGTGGTAGCCTCAAAAACGAACGTTAATCTTGTCTCCTCCACCACAAGCTCTAACTAGCATCACACCCCAAATTTGTGTCCTGGCATCGACCCCAGCTCCCAACCCCATCCCAATCATCGTCTGCCTGTCCCATCAGACTTTGTGTCCCAAGGTCAGTGGCTTCAGCCAGACTTAGAAAGCAGTATTAACCTCTCTGAGGACAGGGCTTCTCCGGCTCTGTCCTTTCACTCCCCGGCTCGCTCTAAAGTTCTTTCTGTCTCGGTATTGTATTTATATATAAATGATTTCAAGGGGAACAGGAAAATAGGGCAAATTACTGCTATTGATTTTTCATGTCTGCTCTGAGTCAGAGACCGGGTTTTTGTGAGAGAAGTCATATGTTCTGGCCCAAACTTCGAGGCACATGGCGGGGGCTGATTAAAAGTTGTACTTTTCCTCCTATTCTTGTTTGTTGTTCCGTTGGTCGTTTCTTCTTTTTCTGTTCGGGAACATTACAAATGATAATCACACCGTCATTTCCATATTTCGCCGTGCTAGCTTGTATCCCAAAGAGGGTTTTTTAGTTTTTTATTGCGGCACTGAAAAGCAGCCCAGGTTTTTTTTGCGTTCTGGTCGAGCTAGTGCACTTATATTTCTCCTTTTAATAACGCCATTGTCCTCCCTTCCATTCACGGGTGTTAACTTTTACTGCGTAATGGTCCTGGCTTTGACGCAACGCTAACTTTGACTTCATGGCTGTTCATAAAAATGCTACGGCTCCGCATTACAGGCAACCTTCATTTAAAAAGTGTCTAGTAAAACAAAGTCCTTGAAATGCGCCGCACTCCTGCGTGTGATGAGTGGCTCGGTAGCGGTGACCCAGCCCGGGTTTAGCTCCTCTGATACAGGGATCTCATTAAAATCTCAGGGATGCTGCGTCCGGTTTTGCTAGCATCACCATTATCAGCCGTACATACAAGTACAGCTGTCTTTACAGTGCAATTTTATTCCTCTGCTCGACACATGACTCGCACTCTCAGCTAATAATCCCTTTCCACTCAGAGATGAACAGGAATAAATGCAATGTATCTGCCACTGTTGGAACTGTGCCGACAAATATTGATGCATTGTTTGTTGTTGTCGGTGTTTTAAAAACGCACGTAGGCACGTACGCACACACACACGCACACGCACACACACACCACTGTTTTATTACAAACACTACCATGACTATATTTAAACATCTCGGTAAACCCTAAACACCCATCATCTGAGATACGCCTCCAAATCATCACCACTCCAAAAAAGATGGCCAATGTTTCTTGGGTTTTCCGAGGAAAAAGATTCTCCAAATGTTTGTTGTTCCAGCGTTGGCTGTTCCCTTAGACGCCAAGGAACCTCACTCTCTCTCCCAGAAATCTGCAATTCAAATGGAGGCTGGTGATGGGGGTGGGGGTAGGGGTGGGGAGATATGCAGAACAGGCCAGATGGCATATCCCGGGCCGCAATTCCTTCACGTTCAACGAGCCATCTCCGTGCGTATATTCCTCTCCGACGCTCCTCACCGCCATGACAAATACTCTCCCAATATTTACACGTCGCAAGCTGTCTCGGTCTCGAACCTTCCCTTTTTTTTCAAAACACAATTAATTGAATACATTCAACAGTTGAACTAGTCGTCTCTTCTTCGTTGGTGTCGACTGGGTGCTGAGTCTACGGCGGGTGGGAACGGCTGATCCTCCAAAGAAGGGTGGGGGAGAACAAGCGCTGATGCTCCCGCCCTTTTTTTTCCTTGCGTGTCACACGGCGCACCCGCTCTGTATGTGTTTTGTTTTTTCAGTTGTGTTTGTCGTGATTTTTATTTTCTCGTCTTGTTCAGGTGGCATGCGGTCGCATGCCGTTGACTCACCCCCTAACCCTCCCCCCCCTTTAAATAAAACAAACATGGCATCCTATCCTGCAGCCCCAAATCTTTCAATATTATATATATATATATATATATGTGTGTATATATATATATATATATTCAGCCACCTTTATCCGTGACATTCTGACTTCCATTTAACCCCGCCTCCTCTCCCCCCATCCACTTCCTGTCCAGGAACAGGAAGAGGATGATTTGCATCCCCATCAGCCTGTCACGTCGACCCGGCGGCAACACATGAGAGCTGTCAGGGCCAGATGAGACGCGTGACGGCCCAAAAAATAAATAGGAAAAAGAGTGACAGGAACTCTACGCCCCCCCCCACACCCCACACAGCCTGTCCTTCTGACGGTTCAGCGGGGGGCCATCTTGCTTTTAACACGCTGCAGGTGATCAGAAGAAGAAGGACCACCACAAACTCTCTCTCTCGCTCTCTCACTCACTCTCTCTCTGTCTCACTAACTCTCATTCACTCACTCACTCACTCTCTCATTGTCTCACTAACTCCCATTCACTCACCCACTCACTGAAACCCACTCACTGTCTCTCTCTCAAACACACATTCTGTATCTTTCTCTCTCTCTCTCGCTCTCTCACTCACTCTCTCACTGTCTCACTAACTCTCATTCACTCACTCACTCACTCTCTCACTGTCTCTCTCACTCACTCACCCACTCACTCAAACCCACTCAATGTCTCTCTCTCAAACACACACTCTGTATCTCTCACTCGCTCGCTCGCTCACTCTCTCTCTCACTCACTCACACACACACACATAAATAAAGCCTATACCTTCATCGTGCGGCCGTATCCCCAAAACAAGTCTTCGTCAGGAAGTGGCGCCCAGCCTCAAGTCACACAGGAAGCTCCGCTCCATTCTGAATAGGGTCGGCCCACTCATCCCCCCTCTCTCCCTTTTTGCAAGACATGATCCGACTAAATTTAGAAGTGGATCCCATTAAAGGTTGAAATCACTGTCCGACAGGCGTTTCAGGAGGAAGGCATGTGGCGTCTCATGCCTGGCGTTCCTGGATCAGGGGGTTGGCCACTTCCTGTTCGCCGACTGCGTCTTCCTCATTGGGCAGGACTGTGAAGTGATGGTGTGGAGAGTGTAATGGAAAGGTCGAAAGGTCCCGGGTTCGATTCCCGAACGCGTCCTCGCGTTTCGCTCGCTGAACCGGAGAGCGAGCGAAGCGCGACGTGTCTTTAAACTCGTTTGTCGGACCGGACGAGTCGGGAAGAGAGCCCTGCCTCGTTCTTCACTTCCTGTTCTCCCCCCGCTCCACGAAGACCGACCGGGCTTCGTCCAATGGCTGAAGCACAGGCCTGTCCCCCTATCTACACCCCCCAGTGGCGCAAATGCTTTCCGAACCACACCTGTGTGTGTGTGTGTGTGTGTCTGTGTGCATGCGCACTTGTGTATGTGCGTGTGTGCCTGCCCATCCACCTGCCAGATAAAAGCGGGACAGGGCAGTTAATGACAGATGGCCGGCCGTCGACCGCGTCCATGAGCAGGGATTCTTATTGGCACCTTGCGCTAATTGTATCGCGTATCACACAACTTAAAAGCATCATAAATCTCACAGCACACAGGGCGGGGGGAGGGGGGGGAATGGAGGGAGAGAGGGAGAGGGGGGGAGGGGGAGGGGGGGAGGTTTTATGCAATTGCTCTCGCTTCCTCCCGTCCGCTCGCTAAATTGCTCGGTTCTTGAAATATCTCCCACCTTATGACACCAGCGCTGCATTAGCTTGATTGGCTTCTGTTTTTTTTTGTCTTCTTTACTGCGTTTTTTGCCTTTTTTTTGTGTTGGAAGAAGGTGACTGGGTCACGGCTGCTGCGGAGTTTAACAACAGAAGGGTGGCGTGTTGTTGGGTCGTTAACAGTTTTGAGAGAGAGAGAGAGAGAGGGAGAGGGAGAGGGAGAGAGGGAGAGAGAGAGAGAGAGAGAGAGAGGGAGAGAGGGAGAGAGAGAGGGAGAGGGAGAGGGAGAGGGAGAGGGAGAGAGCGAGGGGGGGTTGGAAGGCTTGTGAAATGAGAATGTCGCAGGGCTGATCCCGGGAGTGTTGGCTGGAACTTTAGTATCGTCTCCGTTAATTTCCTTGCCTGGGAAATACTGGCGGAATTTCCATTTTTATTTTCTTTGTTTACTTTATTTTGTTTATCTAGAGGAGATGCTCAAATTTATTTATTTTCCATGTTGCCCTTTAAATCCCCATGAATGTATATATATTTAAATATATATACTGTATATATGTGTGTGTGTGTGTATGTGTGTGTGTGTGTCTGTATGAGTCTGTATATGTGTATATATATGTTGAAAGCGCACATATCAGGCAAGCCGGCCATACTGCTCAGTTCACCCCCAGAAATGTGTTGCCCCCCTACTGTGCTAAGTGATCAGCTGCCTCATAATCCCGTTCGCCTGTGTGTTCCCGGGCTTCTGGGGCTCGTCAACAATGCGAGGGCTCGGCTTATCCAGCCCTGAGGAGCTGCGGTTAAGCCCGCCAGTCAGAGAACACCATCCGGGGTAAACAGCTTGTGTCACTGCCGGATCGTTCCCTACAGGCCAAGTGTCGCAGTGAACCAAAGGCCCTGCTTCTCAGCTCTCTCTCTCTCTCTCTCTCTCTCTCTCTCTCTCTCTCTCTCTCTCTCTCTCTCTCTCTCTCTCTCTCTCTCCCACCGTCTCCCCATTCCCGTCTCTACACCGTCTCCCTCGTCCCCCCTCCCACGTACCCCCCGTCCCCGTCCTCGTCCCCGTCCTCGTCCCCGTCCTCGTCCCTCCACCACCGGGCTCACTACTCTGAGGAAGCGATGGCGATTTACCCTTGAGCAGCTGCTGCCAGACACCGCTCCTTGAAGGCACCGGGAAATGGAGGTCCTTGCCAATACACTCCACAAGAAAAACCAACTCAACAAATAAACTCAAAACAGATCAACAAAACGGGGACCGCGGAAACGGTCACTGGCAGCGGGGACATTAGCAGCGCTGGTCGACGCGCACGTTTATCGGAATATTGAGCGTCACATCTCGGAGCGGTCTCGTTTCGGGGAAAATAATCAGTGATTGATCGGGCACAGGGTTGTGTGTATTCAGGTGCACATCGGCAATTGCCAATCCACTCTGTATTTCCGCTGCTTGTTACAAATAAATGCCTTCAACACTCATCGCATGCACAGGCCTTTGAGAATATACTGATATTGATGCAAACATGAAAAAGGTCTGAGGATAGTTTTACGCCGATGCGGTACAGCCGGTGAATGTTTGGTCGATTTATTTTTCTCCCTCATTGTTCAATGATATTGCTGAACCTTCCTCCTCTTCTTCTTCAACTCCTTCGAGTAGTGCAATACCAAAAAAAGAAAAAAGCGATAGGAGAAACAAATTGTGTCCAAAATCATGGCTTTGAAAAGGGCTGTACTCCTGTTGGTAAAAATACTAATAATACGCAGGATGGAAAGGGTTGAGTTCCAGTTCAGATATGCCTCACACTTCAGTCTCTCAGTCCTGCATCTCTCTGGTAGAGCAGAGAGTTTATTTCACTCAAGGGACCTTCAGTTACTGTGCACCGCAAGGTTCCGTCCTCAGACCCCTTATGTCATCCTGTACACGGGATTTCATGGATTGGCAGTCTTGACAATAGATGGATGTAGTTAAAAACTAACAGCCACTCACTTCACAGGAGCAGAGAACCTCAGTACCCTTCCCTCTGGGAGGTAGAAGCCAGGGTAACAACGGCAGATGAAAACAACCATTCTCCATATTGGAAAAGGCTAGAATCCACCATCTTTATTGTCATCTGTTGCGTTTCATAGCCAAAACACCCCTACTCTTTACTGTTGCCATATAATGCAAGACAAAGTGCATCTCCCTTTCCTATGCCATCGTTAGCAGAGAGAGAGAGCGAGGGAGAGCGAGAGAGAGGGAGAGAGATACCTGATGGCTCCCACTCTCCCTTTAGAGGCGCCTATAAAATCCTCTGCTGCACACACGAGGGAGCGTACGTCTCGTTCGCTCTCCCTCTCTATTTCAAAGAGCTAATCGCTCCCAAAAAACAATCCAACGTTCCCAACCGCCGTCCCGACCACAGTTGGCCTGCGTGTGAACCGCAGTGCGGTGCTCTGGCTCTGGGGAACCACACTCCTCTCTCCTTAGAAGAGGGGTGTTCCTGACTCCCACTTAAACCTACTGGAAGTCACGGAGTAGTTTGTGTCGAAATTGCATCCAAAAACGTATTTTTTTGGTTTTGTTTATTGTTTTAATTTTTTTATAATAAGCCCTTGATCGTTGTTTATTTGCGCGTTGTTTTTCCCTTTCTATATTCCGTTTGGATATCTTTATTTCAATAATCGTTGCAGAATTCACGACCAATGTATTCTGGAGCAGCCCCTTATTTTCTCCTTTTCTTTATGAAATCAAACTGGGCTTTTTTCCTGATCAGTACTTTTTAAAGGCTCATTCAGCCATATCGCCTTGCCCCCCCCAACTTATTGACCACGAAAATGATCCCTCCCTCCCCCTCACCCCCTCAGCCCATTGCAGCATTCCTCTGCAATGGGCCTCAGACTAAGTAAATGGCCACTATGTTCGGCACAAATCTTATTTGGTCGATGCTGAAGCCCACACACATAAACACAATAAACACACAAATGCAAACACACATGTATACATGCAAAAAAACACACACAAGCACAGAGACATACAGGCACGCACGCACACACACACACACACACACACACACACACACACACACACACACACACACACACACACACACACAACTAAACACACACACCAATAAACACACACACAAACACACTCTCACTCGCAAACACTCACTCAGTTACTCACTCACTCACTCACTCACTCACACACAGCAACCTGCACACACAGAAACCCGCACACACATTAATAAACGTACACACACACACACACACACACACCGACTCACACACACACAGACAGAGCTGAGACTGCATGGAGGAGGCTGCTTACTCTTGCAGACCAGGGAGACTAATTAACATATTTCATTAAACGTATTGAGCTGCCGGCAACCACGGCCCCCAGCGCCTGAGCTCGGAGTCATCTGGTGGGAGATCTCAGGTGGAATCTGATTGAACATGACGCTCCGGCGCTGGTGGAAGTGCCTAGACCCTTCTGCCGAGAAGAGGGCGCCGATAAGCTCATTGTCACGGCGATAGTTATAGTTATAAGGACCAGGGTATTAATCACTT